>NW_012155173.1:5377047-5378129 GCF_000956105.1 Propithecus coquereli | reverse complement strand
TTTGACTGTACTTTCAAAAATACTTTTGTGGCAGTTAATGTTCGCAGGTATAAAGGAAATAACAGCACATACTTTATTTTACCAAGAGATCCTCTATCTTAGTGAAAATGCAGAGGAAACAATAGAAACATAGGATAAGGAAGCTGTCATCAATTTTAATCATTCGGCGTAGTGGTTCTTAATTTTTGATAATCAAAACTCATTTTAAGAATTTGATTAATTATATTTCCATAAAATGTGGGCTTTCCTGTTTACTATTAAAAAATTCTAATGGAAACAACACATGTTTTTCCCAGGAGATCAAAACATGCATATAGGCTTACAAAATATTATATACAACACCAGAGAGTCAATGGTGTTATATATAACTATATAATTCTTGCAGGCTCCATGCACCTCCCATGTAAGAACCCAATCCCCACTACCCTAGGAAGAAGAAGCTCTGCTCACTGGGTTCAACACTGTTGTTCAAAGCACTCAGAACTGGGCCTGACTCATCACAGTGTTCTATAAGCTCTTGAGTGACCCAATGGGCATTATATCAGAAGAGACTGTCGGTCCTATTTCATCCAGTGGTTTCTCACTTATCTTCTACATGCAAAACAATCTTCTCTAAGGAAATCTCACGTAGATAAGCAATAAATAGACTGGAAAAGTTAGAACTGTTCTGGATGAAACTGGAGCAGGGCTAGGCCCAGAATCTTGTTCATATCCATTTGCTCCCACTTATAAAGCCTGTGTGGAGCTTCTGGGTAATTCCTCAGCATGCAGATGAAGCAGAGGGAAGACTAAATTAGTCAAGGTCAAACAGGAAATAAACTACAGAGCTGAGATTTGATTCTAGGCAGCCTTAATCCTGAACAATGACTCTTATTGACTATGCCGTAATCAAGCCTTCTGAAAAGCTTATAACCTTAAATTGAAAATAGTTGGCAAAACTAATGATCTAAGCAGACTTCTTCAAAATACAAATGAAGAAACTGATAAGTTTTGTGAAGTGTCATAAGCAAGATCTCTCAGTTTGTGTTTTGTGTTGCATAGCAATAGAAGATGATGAGCGTTTGATTCAACAAATTTACATT
>NW_012155173.1:5364800-5366027 GCF_000956105.1 Propithecus coquereli | reverse complement strand
GAGTTAATGGGAGTGCATACTTCAATTAGATTTAACGTAACTATTGTCCATAATATTTGTCTTTTTTATTGTTTGTCTTACTCTGATTTTAGTTTTCCTCCAATTCCTCTTCGCTTATTTTTGGTTACCTTTTCCCCCTTTCTCTATTGTATTTTTTAACTTGCGTTAAGTGTTAGCTGTTTAGCTATACATCTTTATATTTTTTCCCCTAATGGGTGCTTTAGGAATTGAGACACTCACCCTTAAACTTTCACAGTTCTATTTGAATTAATGTTAGAATATTTCACATATGATACAAGGACCCTGTAACAGAATGATTTGATCTAAGCTTTCTGTCAGCCTTTGTAGTACTGTTGCCATATATTTTATTTCTACATATGTTATAAATCCCATTATATGATTTTTTAATTTTGCTTTAAACATCCACATGACTTTTACAGATTTTAAGAAATGAAAGATAAAATAGCCTCTCTATTTACCCACATGTTTATCGTTACCAATATTCTTCACTCCTTCTTGGTGATTCAAATTTCCAGATGGTATTATTTTCCCTTCAGCACAAGAAATTTCTCTAGTTTTTCTTGTAGTGTGGTTTGGCTGCTGATAAATTCTCTCAGATTTAGTTTATTTAAAAATGTGAGTATTTTGTTTAATTCAAAAATATTTTCCACTGACTAGAAAATATTTGGTGGAAAGTTGTAGGAATTTTTGTTTGTTTTGTTCTTCTTTCAACACTTTAAAACATGTTTTTCCATGCCTTCATTCTATTTGTCTTTTTGACAATCATTGCTTCTCTTTATGTACAGTTTCTTATTTTCCTTGCTCCTTTCACTATTTTTAAATTTATCTTTGGCTTTAAGCAGTTTCTTCATGATGTGGTTAGGTTTAGTTTTCTCACTATTTATTCCTCTTGGAATTCACTAAGATTCCCAGACATGTAAGTTACAGTTTTTGATAAAATTTGGAAAATATTTGGCTAATACTGTTGCAAATATACAATTTTTCTATCCCTCTCCTCTTTCTACATGTCTTTAGTTACAAATATGTTACCGTTCGATAATAGCACCTAGTTTATTGGGCTCTACTAATTTGTTTTTCTCTCTGATTTATGTTGAATTGTTTGTTGAAGAAAGTGAACTTTCTTCATTTTCACTAATCAGGATGCAGCCAGGACCAATATGCTATTGCTTGTATTCACTACATTTTTAATAAATACATTGTATTTTT
>NW_012155173.1:5362580-5364750 GCF_000956105.1 Propithecus coquereli | reverse complement strand
GAACAAGAAGAAAAGTAAAAGAAGGTGTAAAAGAAGAGAAGAAGAAGGATGAGAAGCAGGACAATTTGTAAGAGATATCTGTGGTCAAATAAATTTGGAAAATCCTGCATTAAATAAAATCAAACAAATT
The DNA here is from genome assembly GCF_000956105.1 of Propithecus coquereli. Taxonomy (NCBI): domain Eukaryota; kingdom Metazoa; phylum Chordata; class Mammalia; order Primates; family Indriidae; genus Propithecus; species Propithecus coquereli. Next base: position 5,364,620 of record NW_012155173.1, on the reverse strand, counting down.
ACTGTACTTTATGACTTTTCATGGAGTAAGAATATTCTTTGAGAATATTTTGGAGAAGATTCTTCAAATTTTACAAACTTATTAAACTCCAAAGCTTTTGTATTTCATTGATCATCACATTAAACTATAGTTTTATAGAACACTTCAGCAAAAATAAACTCTCACTCTCTTAAAAAACTATAGAACTATCCATCTTATTCACATTTAATTAATTCATGCATGCATATATTCACTCATTCATTCATACATACATGTATAAAGTCATTCAAAATTTTGACTAGCATTCACTCTGATCTGGGCACCAGAGATAAATGAATGAGAGAGGATTCTAGTTCCTAAGGAATACACTGTCTAGTTTGAAAAATGGACATCTGGATGAATAAATCATAAAACAATGTAATAAAAGCAATAATACGGAAAAAAGACTCCATGAGCACACAACAGGGAGAATCAATTTTCCCCTTTAGTTTAAAAAGTATTAGTTTCTCATTCATAAAATAGAAATATTACCTACTATTCCATAGGATTATTGGAAGACTCAATAGACTTTGCTGGAAAGTGGCATGATTAGCCTAATCTGGTGATTTGTGTTTTGTGAAGTGGGCAGCAAGGAGACCATTAAAAGTATTAATGAAATATTTTAAGACAGAAGTACTGGAGATACGAATAAGAGAATCAACTATAAGATTCGCAAGGGTTGCCCAATGAGAAGAACAAGATGGTAAAACTGGGTGAGAAACAGTCTTGAGTAAATATTTGGGAGCAGGGGAAAAAAAATCAGCAAATGTTTATGGTTAATAAACTGCACTGCACATTTTAGGTCTGCCATAGAGAAAAACAAGGACATTCCACAAAAACAGGTGGATGTGAAGACCTGATGAATTCCGATCTATCTATGTAGGTTAGGCTAGCGTGACAGCAGAAACCTCAGAGCTGGGTCAGTTCGCTTTGCTAATTTTAGCATATTTTCCATTTCTCATTATCCACAAATGTTTCCACTAGTCTCTGGCTGATTAATCTCTAAACCCCATGTCTCACAACGTACATCCCCTGTAAATCAACAGGGGATGAGGCTTTTTTGAGCCCCAACCCATGTCAGCAAAATATGACATTGCCACCTGGTAAAATAAAGTCAGCTGATGAGAGCTGAGCACAGTGCATTCCTGGATTCACAAAGGGTCTGGAATCCAGCTGCACACCCCACAAGGCAAGGATCTAACAAGCTGCTTTATGATGCTCTTTTGGAAATCTGGAGTATGAAGTATACTATATAAAACCAAATTCTTTTCTCTTGTCAAACTGCATTTTAAAAATCTTTATGTCTCAGAGGGAGATTGGAGTTGAATCAAGCCCCAGAATATCTCCGGTAACATTCATGAGAAAGGCAATACACATTTATCGTATTTAGTATGTTTTAACATAATTCGGATACATTCACTGTTTATTCAGAGGGATTCTTTTGGTATTTATTTTTTCTTTAGGATTTATTTTTTATGTGGTCTGAGAATTGAATAAGCAAAAAAGAAGAAGATTGAAGAAGAAAACTTTGGCTTCAGCAGAAACTGTACCTTTCACATGTTTGTTCTGAATTTCATTAGTTAAAATTCACTCTCTAGTAGGTGACTAACTGAGAATGCAGGAAATTACTAGGCTTGTCCTTGGACTGTGGATATTAGTGAAAGGTACAATCAGAGAATAGTAGAGCTCAAACTCCGCTTCAGGGATCACAATTAAATGGGTAGGACTGCATAAGTATTTTTGTTGTTGTTGTTGACAAAGTGTCTTTCACATATTTTCACACATCTCAGTGAGGCTAATTTTACATTTGAGGAAACTGAGGACCAGAAATGATAAATATATTTCCAAAGATCATGAGTATAATAATCTTACACCAGGATGAGCAATGCGTCTTTCGATTTTTTAAATTACTTGATCCCTTTCTACCATACCACATGGCTTCTGAACTCATTCATTCATTCATTCCTTCAAAAATGACTGTATTGTGTTCTTATTACGTGCTAGGTTTTATACTAGAGATTC
>NW_012155173.1:5359877-5360865 GCF_000956105.1 Propithecus coquereli | reverse complement strand
GTTTTGTGAAGTGTCATAAGCAAGATCTCTCAGTTTGTGTTTTGTGTTGCATAGCAATAGAAGATGATGAGCGTTTGATTCAACAAATTTACATTTATCAACATGGTAATATGTTCCAGGCATTTCTAAATGCCATAAACATAGTGATTAATATTTGTTTTTAAAGGATTCATGATCTAGAAGTGAAGACAGAAAAAAGACTATGATGGAACATGATCTGTTATATAATGGTACATGTCTTTATCTTACATCCCTACTCTGGCCAATCCTGTTGGTTATACCCTCAAAATCTGATCATTTTTCCCTATCTCTATTGCTGCCACCTGGGTTCAAGCTACCATTAACTCTCACCTGAATTATAACAGCAGCTCATTAACTGCTCTTTCTGCTTTCCTCCTTACTTGCCTGTAGGCTTTGTTCAACACAGTATCCAAAAGGATTCTTTTAAATCATAGGAGAGATCATATTACTTATCTGCTCAAAACTCCACTGTCTGCTGACTTCAACCAGAGCAAGGAGAGCTTACAGTCGCAATGACACCCTTTAGAGTCCAACCTCTGCCTGTGTCTCCTGTCTCAACACTTACTCTTCCCTCATTCCACTCAGCCACAGTGAAATCTTGACTATTGTTTTTCAAACAGACCAACTCATCCCACCCTGGAAATTGCCATTGCTTTTTCCTCTGCTTGACATTCCCTTTCCTGGATTCTGTGGAGCTCACTTCCTTGCTTCAGTCTGGTCTCTATTCATGTTGCTTTCCTAATACAGCCTTCACGGACCCCCAGATCTAAATGTACTATTTAAAAATTGCAACCCCTGTCTTAGTCCATCTCATTCTGTTTTATCTTTCTTAATTGGACGTATCACTGCCTATTATTTCCTTAAATCTGTATTTCTTTATTATATTTCTCCCCAGCTAGACTGTAGACTCATTGAGGGCAGAGACTTTGATTTATTTACAGCTATATTCTCCGTACAATGTTCAAGG
>NW_012155173.1:5341288-5345442 GCF_000956105.1 Propithecus coquereli | reverse complement strand
AAAAAAGAGAGAGATTCAAAGCTGGAGTTGACAATTTAAGAAGTGTGGGTTGGGGAGGGAGATGGTTTGGAAGAGGCAATAAGGAACAAAAAAGACATTTATCCTGATTCCAGACACAACAATATGTATGTTGTGGAAGAAAACGCATCTACTAGTTGAGAGGACTGCAGGAAAATCAATGTCATTGGGGAAAAATCACAATTCTTTTAGATCAAGCATATGAACAGAACAGTTCTACTCAAATTCTCCCCCATCCCCATGCTTTTTGTTGGGAGATGATATCCATATCCTATAATCTGCCCTGAGACTTTATGTGCAATGTTAATATATTTATTACTTTCTACATGTTATCCTATGGTTGTTATAGAGATTAATTTACCTCCCTGAAGACATAACATTTTGATAAAATTTGGGTGCAGGTAGTTTTTATGTGAAGTAAACACAAGTGAGGGAGTGGGGAAGGTGAAATAGGAAAAGAAGAAAAGTCCCAGACTTTGTGTTAGTGAATGGAATACCGCTATTCAATCTTACTGGTGATCCCTTGAAGAACAATGTAGAACTTCCCTGACAATCATCCCACCAAAAGGTGAGAAAGCTAGAGTGTTTATCCATTAAGTCCCATCTATCATTTGGTTGGAATTTAGACCCTTTTTTATGGCCATATCACATTTTCAAACAGAGTAGCAGTGAGATATAGTCACTCAAGATGGAAAGACGTCAGAATGCCAGGAAATGTTCACCAAAGCTGTGATTGAAACCAGATGTGGGCTGAGGGATTGATTATGGAGCAGAATAACAAAAAAAAAAAAAAATGAACTTATCAATAATGTTACCATCTTACCCCTCAAAAGACTTTCCATATTTATTTCTTGAAAGAAGTGCCCTGGGCTCTACTTGAAATCACAGTCACTTGGTGGTTTTCCTGTTCTTACCTAATATATTATTGCAAATGTGTCCACTAGCACGGATTTTTGGACCCCTTTCTAGATACTTTGCCTACACAGTTCTGGCACACCTACTTTATTTTCCATATGCTCTCATCATGTCTAAGCTTCAATGATCCAGCCTTGCGCTGTGGCAGAATTGGCTCTAAGTGTCTTCTCCAGGACATTAATTCCTGAGTCATGGAAAAATATCCCATATCAATAAACTCAAACTCTCCCACAACCAACCTTATATCCCACATTCAAGATTCATTCCTGTATTTCCCCACATCTTATCAGCTGATGTTAGCCAGGTCCTAATTTTTGTTTTGTTCTGTTTTTGCTGAATAACCTGGTTCTATCTTGTCTGGGTTATCGTAAGATATGACTCTAGTTACTGATACAGAGACAATAAGAGGAAATGGTCAACAATTTTGAAGACAAACATCATCCTGGCAGGGATCTGCTTTAGATGATTATCTCTGCAAAAGTTCTAAGCATTGGAAATCTCCTCTTCCTTAGCAAGGGGAAAGAGGCTGTTTTCTAATCTGGAGGGTTTAGGGTAATCTAGGGATTTTACTTTCTCAGAGGCATTTACTGGGCTATCCACTTTGCAAGCCTTTGAGTTCTGCTCCTTCTCAGGGCGTTTAATTAGCATAAAAGAGCCAGAGACCCACTGAGACTAAATAGTTGGTCTCCTTTGTAGTTTCTCAGAGTAGCTGTGTGTCTAATATTCAGCCTGATTTTCACCATGATCTGCCTCTGGCTGCTGGAGATAAGCAAGTTCATGTTGGTTTCCCTCCTTATTACTTTCTTTCAGGAGCTTTTTGACTTTTGAGAAAAGCATCAGCCCAACTTCTCTGTTGATAATGAACCCGCCTCTTCTGAATTAGAAATACTGTCATGGAGGTTTTCTGACTTTCACTGGACTCCCTGAGTTGGTAGTGATTAAACTAAGCCTGCATTTTTTATTTTTTCTTTTTTTACCTCTAGAGCATTTACCAAAACTCTTCCAATTCCATCACCTTATAATTATCATTGTTCCCATATATTTTAAATTCTAGAACTGTTACATAAGCCAGTCCAGCTGCATCTTATTTAAACTCACCTTATGTGAAAATCTTAGTAATTGTGATGGTCCATCATGATGTGGGTTACCACCACCCCCAAAAGCAGCAAACAGCCCCTAGTTTTTATCTGACTAATGGATGTTCCAATTCCAGAATACGATCCTGAGATGTACTTTCTAGACCTGCTTCTGTCTCCCAAAATGAATAGTGAGACAGGGACTTCGGGGCAAGTAGTTCTTTCAATACCTGAACATACTGGAAGGAGTGGTAAGGAAGTGAGATAGAAAGAGAGAAACATAATATTTGCTAATGAATAGATTACACCTGTGGGTCACTGGAATCTTCTGGGTATCTTTGTGGAATGCGCCCCAGAGTTGCCCCACCAATATTTCCAGGATGCGATGGCTGCAGGCTGAGAAAACTCCTGTCGCTCTGGATAAAGTCTGTCAGGAAAGCAGAGAAACACAGGTGCCTGAGGGAGGAAGCATTTAGCATCCTGAAAATTGTCCACTTCAGTTATAGATAAATTTAATTGAAACAAAGAGATATGGCATGGCGGCATCAACAACTATCTGCAATAAAGATTTAATAAGATAATATATGTTGAATCTTAGAGGAGGATCTGGCACGCAGTAAACACTATTATCACCATCGTCAACCTTATTAGCAAGATTTTTACTATTACCTGTGTTTTTACAGTTTATCTCCTTTATTTGGGCCCTATAGACTCTAGAGTAGAAGTCACTTTGTCTTCATCTCTGTTGTATCCATGAAGATACTTAACCCAATGTTTGGTTTACTGCTTAGCAAATATCATTTGAAAGAGTGAATGTGTTGAAGCGGGTAGAATGAGGCAAGGACAACCAGTTTCTAGGACAATGATAATTAAGCCTGTAGTTTACAAGTGTGCCAAATATGGTTGAGACAAAACAAAAAGTGTAGTGTTGAACTCCAATCCAATCTTGCTTCAAATTCTGACCATAAATCTTTCTGCTGGGTGACTGTGAGCAGCGCCAAGCTGTAGCTTCCTTATCTGTCCAATGAGAAGCTTAGTACTCCCTTCACGGATGGGTCGTAAAGACTTTAGTATGAGGCTGCTGGGAAAGTGCACAGCGCCTTAATCTAAACTTCTCTCCTTTATTTCTCTCTTTCAAGGAGTTTTGACAAAACTATCAACCATCCTTCTGGATTCTGAGATACTAATGAACCAGGCTCTTACAACAAAAATCTCATGTGGAAGAAAATTATTAAAATAGAACTAGGAAAAAAATAGTCAAAAAGAAAGAAGAATATATGAATATACCAAAAATCTTAGGGTAATATAATTACTATAGTAGGGTTTTTGGACTAGTTATCCAGTAACCCAGAAAAATAGGAATTTACCAGAAGGAATAGCAAAATATTATCAAAAGAACCAAACAATCAGGAATCTTGGTTTAAGACTTAAATTTCCATTGGTATGAAGTGACTTCTGAGTCCTTGAGTAAGTCACCATATCTCATCTAGCCTCAGTTTTCCATATATCATGAAGTTATTGGACTTAGTTTTTATCAATATCCTCTTGGTAACTTATCCCCTTTATTTCTTCAATACAATATTATTCAGACCCTAATTTATCTATCCATGGATAAAAATAGAGCTGGCAAGTTGAAAAGAATATAGGATTCTTTTATCTCATTTGTACATTGTGATAATCTCAACATCATATCCAGAAATTCTCAGTTAGAAATGTATTGGTCAATACAAGACATAATTTCTTTATTAATGATGATAAAAAATGTATATTTACCTACCATTGAGAAATATGTCCACAATTTGTAACGTATTTATTCATCTGATTAGGAAAGCAACACAGTATTGCATGGAGCTCAAAACAAACTTCTTAGACTTTATGCCAAGTAGTAAGGGTACAGTCATGAAAGAGACAGCATTCTCCCCATATTCTTATGGCTCACAAGAAAGACAAAACACTGGCCCAGTGATTCAAAAAATGTTGTAAGAGCCATAAAAGATCATGGATGCTCTTTCAGCCATACTCTATGCAATATAGGCTACAAAAGAGAGATATGTACAATTTTAAGCAGACAAATTTTAAGTTCAACACTAGAAGACTTTTTTCTCTATGAGACAATGCATAACATTTCATCACTATGGAACATCT
>NW_012155173.1:5329812-5339903 GCF_000956105.1 Propithecus coquereli | reverse complement strand
ATTCTATTGTCCCAGGCCTTCACATTCACTCACCACTCATTCACGGACTCACCCAGAGCAACTTCCAGTCCTGAAAGCTCCATTCATCGTAAGTACTTTATAAAAATGTACCATGTTTTATCTTTTATAGCATATTTTTACTGTACCTTTTCTATGTTTATATATACAAATAATTACTATTCTGTTAAGATTGTCTGTAGTATTCGGTATAGTAACGTGCAGTACAGGTTGATAGCCTAGAAAGAGTAAGCTATACCGCATAGCCCAGGTGTGTATAGGCTATACCGTTCAGGTTTGCTTAAGTACACTACAAGATGTTTGCACAATGACAAAATTACTAAACGATGCATTTCGTAGAAAGAATCCATGACATTAAGCAATGCATGACTGTGTGTGTGTGTGTGTGTGTGTGTGTGTGTGTGTGTGTACAAGATATTCCTATATATACATATACATACAAGATATTCTGTATAGGAATATCTTGTATATGTATACACACATACATACATACAGGAACTCAAGGATCATTACAGTCATTGTGACATGAACACCTAAAACTATTTCTTAATATACAGACACAAAATCATTAAAATGGAAAGAAAGAAAAAAGATATGAACTCATATATAGTTAGATACCCAAAGGCACACAGAAAAGCCCAGTATGTGAGCATTTGTGATGCAGACACTTAAGGAGCTTTGCCTCACTAATTTGCCCATTATTTCACAAACATTCATTTAGCACCTACTCCATATTATGCACCGGAGAGCAGTGGAGGTTAAAACAGCGAATAGCACCATCACCCCGTTCTTGGCTGCCGCTGCTCTGCGGCTAGATGGAACCTTTATCAAGTGTCAGCAAGGGAACCTGGCATTTATCAGGGTGGGTACTGCGCTCTGCTCTGCTGACAGGGTAGATTCAATACTTGTCATCCCCATGGTGCTAAGATGTTTTAATGGCTTGCTCTTTCTTTTTCCCATCACCCAGGCAACTCTGTCTGTCTTTCCTCTTCAGGCCCTTCCTCCCATCCCCCAACTGTGCTCCCTTCTCATTTTTAGCTCCCAGTCGTTGCATGAACTGCCTAGGACTGTGACTTTTGGAAAAGTCACTAATTCTCTCCGTTTCTGGATATTCATCAGCAAAATGTGGGAATCAACTAACTTAGCCCTGATGTCTTCCCTTGCTCTCCTGTGCTGGCATTGTGGAATTCTTGCTTCTCCTCTCAGCCTGTAACAGCAGAGCCTGAGATAGGGGCTTTTATGGAGGTAGTCTATTTTGGTTCACTTGATCCTACAGTACAGGAGTGGATGGTCTGAAAAATTAAACAAGGAAGGGAAAGCCACAGGGGTGGATGGTTAGAAAAATGTAAGTGGGAAAAGAGGGAAAGCAGCCAATCCAAGGGTTGTGGAGCTGATTATGACTGTGAGAAACTGGAGCTTCATCTTGCTGGTGATGTTCCAAGGAATTGTATGGCATGTGTGTCTGACATGGAAAAAGGGAGTATTTATCCACTAGTTCCTGCCCCATTAGGAAAGGGTTGTTCCAGGAAATGTTAACACCTCTTGCTTTCCAGTTTGTGCAGACACCAGAATGACTGATCAGGCTCCTGCAGCACATCCATGTGATGTAGCAGATAAGCCCTGGGAGAAAAAGTAAGAGAGATGCAGTGCAGCTGAGACCAGGTGCTGTTAGGCTACACCTGAGTACAGCTGGTTGCTATAGCAAAAACCATGGAAAAAATGATGGAGCAAGAGAATATGAAAGGAAGAATAGATGTCCAACTCAGAAGCCATTGCTTTCCTCAATGCTGTCCAAGCACTGATATCAAGAACTTTGAATTTGTCAAATCAGCTTTACCAGGGCAATTAATATATTGAAACTATGTCAGAAAGTGTGAATATGCTGCATTTCCATAAATGCAAAGGACTGTTGTTGGAATAGGCTCCATTGCCCATCTCCTCAATTCCCACCCAGGTTCATCATAATATTGATGATTATTATTAAAGAATATCTACAATGCACCGGTCATCGTATTTAAGTGCATTGTATTTAGCTACATTGTATTTAAGTACACTTTTAAGCGCAATGTCTTTCAAATCAATAGGATCCTATCAGTTTGGTACAGAGATACTCCCATTTTACAAATGAGGAAAGTAGGAAACTGAGGCTCAGGAGAGGGAAGTGACTTACCTCAACTCACATCACTGATAAGGGCCTACACTGACTGGGATTCAGATCCATATTTAGCTGTAAAGTACAGGCTATTCCAAGTAGTTGAAACTATCTCAAAGGGCACTATGGTTTAGGATGGGGTGTGCATCTCAGTTCTAGGTGGATATTCCTGCTTGATCAGATGACTAAACTTGAACTTTAGCTTCCCTGAGTAGAGCCTTGATATTCTGTTCAGTTATTTACCAGAGCACCCAGCTGCTTTGACCTCATCTACTAGTTCGGGTATATTTGATACCAAATACTAGCCCAGCTTAGAACCCGAAGCCTCATAATTTTTTACATCTACTTTTTCTCGTTGGAGGCCAGCCTAAAACCAAATAAGTATCCTAAGCTAACCCTTAAATATTTCATGGTTTTTCTGTTGCATCTTTTCTTCTGTTGCTTCCTTTTTCTCTTTACAATCTCTCCTTCCATCATTCACAATTCACTGACTGATTAGGGTAAAGCACAGCAGAGAATAAGGGGAATGGTTAAACTGGGAAGTGTATTTGACATGATTTGGAACCAATCAGAGAATCACCGAATCTAATAATTGAAGGGAAAATAAGCTATCTTAATTTCCTTACCTGTCTTGGTCCATTTAGGCCTCTATAAACATAGCTTAGACTGAGTAATTTATAAAAAAATAAGAACATATTGCTCACAGTTATGGAGGCTGAGAAGTCCAAGATCAAGGTACTAGCAGATTTGGTGTCTGCCTGCTCCTCATAGGTGGTACCTTCTATGGATTCTAACATGGCAGAAGAATAAAAAACTCCCTCAAGCTTTCTTTATAAGGACACTAATCCCATTCATGAACACAGAACCCTCATGACCTGATCACCTTTTAAAGGCTTTCCCCCTTAATACCAGCACAATGGGAATTAGGTTTCAACATGAATTTTGGAGGGACACAAACAATCAGAGCGTAGGGCAGCCTTTCAGTATATCCATTCTTTTCCCTGCTAAGCTTCTTGTCAGTAGATCATTCAGCACACTGGACAATCACAGCTTATCTGACCCAATCACTGCTTGGGAAGATACATTTGTACAGTGTAATACTCTCCTCCCTCATCATTACGAGCTGCACCAAGGGTCAGATCCCCATCCTAGCCAACCTGTCCCTGGGGAAAAAATGAGGGAAAGAGAATCTGGAAAAGGCAGGTGAGGGTATCTTTTTTTCATGTGGCTGATGTGTGAATGTAGATAGAACAAGTATCCCTAACCCACTATGAAGATTGAGAACCACAGAAGCCTAGTCTGATGACAGTGAGGATGGAAACAGATTTTAATTCCAAAAAAAAAAAGGGTGATAGTTGGAGAACTATTTCAACCAACCTCCTAGATCCTATGCCCAATTATCTTCCTGTACCCTTGACCAAGCACATCCCTATCCTTTTACTCATTGAAATTGCTCAAATAATTTTTTGTATCTACTCTCCCCTTTTTTAAAGAATGGAGTTATCATAACAGACACACCTGGGCTATGTTTTTGATGACATAAAATTCTTTGCTTTCTGAATCTCTTTTATTTCCCAGTAGATTCAATCATTAAAAAGTGTTTCCTTATATCAAACAGAGAGCATCTCCCTGTAACTTCTAGTCATTAGGTCTATTTTTGCCCTGTGGGACCAAATTAAACCAATAAAACTCCTTCTTTTTATACCTGCCCATCCAATATTTGAAAGTAAGTATCCCTATTCTTCCCACTCCATGAAGAAGTTTTGTTTTCTGGGCTAAATGTCCTCAGATTCTCTTATTTTTTATATGTCGTGATTTGGAATCCCATGTGGTGTGCTAGTCCCTTTCCTCTGCTATTATTACAAATCATTCATCTCTCTTTCCATATCTAGATTTGGCTGTACCAATATATTATACAATTATGTGGGGTTGCTTGTCTCTGGAGTATGACTTACATTATTAAAGTCTAAATCTCTGGAAACCCAAACATGTGTTTGTGTGTGTGTATGTGTGTGTGCACACGTGCATGGGCGCACTCACATGCACATATTTCAAGATGACAGACAATAAGAGCCCATGAAATTTTGACCAAGGATGTGAAGGAAATAATCACTTCCTTGTGATTTCAAAGTCAAGCAGGTACTGCGTGGTGGTATTATGTTTGACATCAGACATGGCCCTACAGGGGAGAAGAATATGCTTCAACAGTTAGATGATTATGTTAATACAAACTGGGACCTATTATTATGTTTGTCTCTCTCACGACTGAATTTGATGTGATTGCTGCTGCTGCTTCAACACTAAGTAAAGGAGGCTGAAATGTATTCCCCAGAAGATCCTCCGGGAACAGTCACTTGGGATTGACAGAGAGTGTCACTGGGTGTCACTGTTGAGTCATACAAATACACCAGCCGCTTGCTTAGGGAAGTCGGGCTCCTCCAAGAAGCTGGAAGCAGGAGATTGGCGTGGCTGCCTGTCTCCTGGTCTGTGTCTCTTCATTAGGGTTGAGACTGATCATCCCTCTCCCTGATGTTCCCTAGGAATTGTCGGGTCAGATGTGCCCATGTCAGTGTGGGCCTTAGCTGCCTCAGCTACTGCTTAATGAGCTGATCTGTCCTTGACCTGCCTGGTGGTGCTGTGATAGGGCTCTGCTTTTACGCATCAGCGTAGTGAGCGATCACACCCCCACCAGCAGTCAAAGGAGATCTCCCCTCACACCCAGGACTTGCTGAGCTCTCTTCACAGCACATAAGCCCTTCCATTCTGTAGTTAGAGTTTGTTGCAGATTCAGACAGTGATTTCAATCTCAGGCAAGAGTCAGTGACACGTTTCAGGGTTTTAATGGGAGCACTGATTTTGGTAGAAATAAAGACAGGTGGAATTGTAGGAAGCTAGTACTTTGAAGGGCAAGGAGAACAATTGGCAAAAGGAGAGAAGAGCCCCAAATGAGAAGGCTGGGTGACCTAGTGACCTTCCGTCCAGGAAACTTGACCCTGTTACTAACCTGGCCTGATCTACATATAGACCACACATTTTGTTACCTCAATGACTGAATACCCTTTGTGAGATGGTCACTCAGGCTCTTTGGCAAGTGTTCTCAATCCTTTTAGGAGACCTTCATAAAAGTACAATTGCCAAAGTTCCATATCCCAAGAACCTTCTCGGGGCACCTGATGAGAGCCATAGGCATCAGTATATTTACAAACTCCATATGTCACTAAAGAATATCCAGAAGAAAAATATCCAGAAGAATATCCACTAAAGAACATTCTTCCAGGAATGATCAATTGATTATATGCTTTCTGAAGATTGTGCATCACTTGCTTTCATTTTTGCTTCCCCTGGAATTCAGTACTGAGTTCTGTCTGAAGAGATTCTTCCAAAACACAAATAAACCACTCTGCTCTCGCCTCTTAAACTCCTCAGTGGCTAGTCACCAAGTATAAGTCAAGTACAAACTCATGGCCATGTTATTTTAGGCCCCTGTTTATTCCGGGATGGTTCAGTTTTCTCTCCACACACTCATTATGCAGCCATACGTTATGCCAGTGGTTTCTCACTTAGTTGCACATTGAAATCACCTGGGGAGCTCTAAGAAACACTGATGTCTGGGTCCTATCCCCAGGACTTCTGTTTTCGTTGATGTGGGAAGGAGCTCAGCCACCGAGAGCTTGCAAAGCTCCCCAGGTGATTCTAATCCGAACACAAAACTTGAGAATCACTGTGCTGTGATTTTTACCTTCCTAGAACACACCTATTTTCTTTTCCTCCTGTGACCGAGTCATAGCTGCTAATCCTTATTGACTCAACACACTCTTCATCTCTTTGAAGAAACCACCTCTGAACATATTCCTTGAGCCACATTCAAGATTTTTCTTTGAGATTCCATAGTTTCTTGCGCATAGTATAGGATATTGGATTGGAAATATCTGTATGTCATTGTTTTTTTTTGTCTCTAAACTATAAGCTCATACCAGTGAAGTGAATGCATGGAAGATATTTGTCATTGTGTGCCCAGCACATAGCACAGAATCTAACACCTAGTAGGCTCAGTAGGTATTTTGTAGGACAGAACTATTCATGATAGAGAGTGTGAGTGAGTTAATGAATAAATAATGAATGACAATGATAATAATTTATTAAATCTGTACTATGTTTATGCCAGACACAAAGTGTTACATAGTCATTACCATATTTCACACTCACAAAAGCCCCATTAGAAAGAGTGATCTCCGTTTTACAGATGAGGGAACTCAGGTTTAGACACATAGCCACAGCTATGGTTTGAAGCCTGGTCCATCTGACTTCACTTATAGTCACTCTACTGATTGCTTACAAAAATAGAAAGGGAAAGATATTTAACCTGATTTTCTCATTGTAGTTTTTATTGGGTTCTTTTTGCTAGGCACTTCATTAGCTCTTTAAATGCTTCATCCTACAACTGTATAAATAAGCACATTAGTACCATTTAATTGATGAGAAAATCAAGTCTCAGAAAGAGAAAAAATAATTCATGCAAGGCCATTGGAGAGGAAGTAACAAATGCCATATGGAATCTTATGGCACTATGGTTGTCTGGCATCAGTCTCTAGAGTTGTTCACGATGTTACAATAGCCTCATTATGGATGACAAAGAAAGGAGAAGAGGAGAGAGGGAGAGAGAGAGAGAACTGGCACGGAACACAAATCAGATATATAAATGAATTTTCGGACTTACTTTGATTAGGAAAAAAAATACATCAAAGACAGATTTCTTTGTCTCTCTTTTTTTTTTTAACATTTTCCCACAAAGAGTCACTGAGAGAAAAAGGGACAACCACTTTTCTTTTGAAAAGATTGTTCACTTATCCTGAGCCTGCCAAGGATAGCTGAAGAGTAACCAAATTTTTGTATTTGATGCCCTTGTAATTCTTTCCTTTAAACAATTGATGCAGACAGTTAAAGCCCAGGAGCTTTGGTTCTTTCTTTTTATTTTATTTTATTTTTTTAAATAATGGGTGTCTAAGGCTCTTAGAGGAGGGTCTTGGCAAAGGTCACCTTGTAGAATAGTGGCCGGAACCCAGTTCTCTGTACCCTAAGTCCTGTGTTCTTTACCCACAGGTTAACTCAGTGATGAAACATTGTTAAACATGATGAATATTTTAAAAACTACTTGGAATTTCTTAGCTGCAAAGTACTCTGAATGCCAAACACAATGTGTTTTTGTTGGCTATTGCTGCCACATAACAAGGCCATTTGCTCTGTGGGATCTTGGTAATACGGACAGGCAGGAGCAAACAGAGGTAACGCACAGGTTCCTTTTCCTCACTAATGTGAACAGATGGCATAAAACGGGAAGTGGATTCTGGTTGCAAAGAAACCTGCATCTCTGTCACCCTGCTGAGGGCAGACCATTTCCTCTGAGAAACAGTGCAGGAAGTACCTGGACATTCGGTGGTTAATCCCTGAACAAAGACAGGTTAGGCCTCTCAGGACCTGTTCAAAGTTGTGGGAGGAACATCAGATTGAGAAGCAAGTTACTTCTTTCTGGTGCTCTCAGGAGCTAAAACTTCAGGGAAGCTGATAAAACCTTCTGTGCCTATGCTAATTGATGTACAAAATTGGATTCAAAATATTTGCCAATCTGAAAACATGTTAGATACTTGCATACATTTTCTCATGGTGTTTCCTTTAGTCTGTTCTCTCCTTTCTCTATCAACATTTTTCTTATCTTCAAGCCCTAACAATGTTGTTCTTTTATAATCTGTCACCAGTCTCCCAATAAGTAAGTTCCCTCTCTTCACGCTAGCGTGTACATACACATTCGCTCTAGCCCTTATTTCAGTGTGTGTTACTTGTGATTAGCTGTCAAGGTAGCTACCTCCTCCACTAAATGTTAAAGTTCTTCTGCACAAGATTTATGTTTTTTCTGTTCTTATTTCTTCCAGTAGAATCACACAATTTGTTTTATATAGAGAAAGTTCCGATTCAACATTGGTGGAATCAATTAAATTGTGAGCACAGACACTGCCTGTGTTCTCCCAGACATGAAGTCTAAAAAATGTGAATGTCCATTTGTGTTTATTTTTTTATTTTCTTTTTTTCCATTTTTTTTTTATTTCAGCACACTAAGAGGGTACAAATGTTTAGGTTACATATATTGCCTTTGTCCCACCCAAGTCAGAGCTTCAAACGTCTCCATCTCCCGGACAGTGTATACTGCATCCATTTGCCAATTATTTGAAGAAATGGCTAGAGAAATCTTTGGAATTTTCCATATTTTCACAAAGAATGCTGAGACAGAAGTCTTGGATATGAGACTCAGCTCAGGGATGTGTAATATTAAGCAATCAATTCACTTATCTGTAAATTGGGAATAATTAGTACCTGTCTTATCTACTTCTCGGTATTATTGTAAAGATTGAATGAGATTACATTTAAAAGCATTGTGAAAACCATACAGCACTATCGACATGTGAGCTTTTCATTAATGTTGTAATTGCACTCATGTGCCACATAAGGACGTTTTGGCCAAGAACAGAGCACATATACAACAGTGGTCCTATAGGATTATAATACTGTATTTTTACTGTACCTTTTCTATGTTTACATATGTTAGATACACAAGTACTTATCATTGTGTAACAATTGTCTACGGTATTTATTCAATAGAGTTCCATGCTGTACAGGTTTGTAGCCTAGGAGCAATAGGCTATATCATACAATCTAGATGTGCGGTAGGCTCTATCATATAGGTTTGTGTAAGTACACTCTGTGATGTTTGCACAATGACGAAATCACCTAAGGATGCATTTCTCAGAACCTATCCTCATCATTAAGTGATACATGACTATATTACTGCATCATTACTATCTAAAATCTGTAGTCCAAATAGCTATAATTTTTAGCTTGTTGATTTTCTTTTTTAGTGGAAATGGTAAATAAGAGATATTTTTATTTTTTAAAAATGACCACTTTCTCATGGTCTCCCTGGAAATTTTCTAATGGGGCAAGTACTCAAATCTGAAATCCCTAGAATGCTACCAGAGGTAGAAAAAATATATATTGGGTAATACAGGTGACCTGCTAGCCACCTAGAAATAGCAACAGATAAGGATGGAACTGAGAGGTAGCAGAATTTTTCTCTTGTGTTTATGTGAATCTTGACTTCTCACAGCAATCTGAAACCTTCTGACGGACCTGCTGAAGGTCTCATCTTCACAGAAGCCTTGACATTGTTTTGGTGACTCTACCGTATTTGAACTTTTCCTCTCTGATTGTGATCTTGAGCAACTCATTTTTTCAATAGGAATATGATTTTTCATCTGTAAAATGGGAGTACATACAAATAAAGGCAGTAGCCACCATTGATTGGATACCCGCAGGGTGTTCTAACTCTGGAATGGTTACTCTGTGTTTTATTAACAGCCAAGGATACAGAGGCTTGAGAAGCTTAAATAACTTCTTTTGCCTTCCTGGCCCCTTTCCTTCATAAAAAATTATTGAAAACCATATTTTAAGACTGCATTGGCATAAAGACAGATAACATCTAGGCTGTGAATCATTGAGAAAGGATGGGGGCTTGGATTTGGGCAAAGGTTCATTGGAATCCAAGCCTGCAGTTTTTAACTACAAAGCATTACACAAATGTCAGTTGCCGTTGCTATTGGTGATACATTAAGACTGCTTGGGTTTTTAAGAGAGAAAAGTTCATCCACTCAGTCTCCAGAGAAAAAAGAAAGGAGACGTTCCTGATCAGTGTCAAAAAAGAATTCATGAAGGCTAACCATGCGCCCATGTAGAAACCAGGGAAGATAAAAATCCACTCCCCACTATCTGCCATGGCGTTCATGAGGATATTGTGAAAAAGCAAGAAAAGTAAGCACAAAACATGGGTTAGCCAGGCAGCATCTTCTTGAAAATATAGTTTTCAATACTTTTT
>NW_012155173.1:5326500-5327027 GCF_000956105.1 Propithecus coquereli | reverse complement strand
GACACTATTTGTGCCTCCTGGAGAAGCATTTCAATGATTTCATTGAATGATCTTTATTTACATTTGGCTGCTACTACCCTGGTCAGAAGTTGACTGTTATTTATCCTTAAGATGCAATTTTCTTTCTTTCTTCTTCTTATAAATCTATGTTCTGTGAATGGATCTTTAAAATCAAAGAATTGTTTTATTTTGCACATCCCCCTACAGAATAGCTGCCAGTATTAAGTACAATAATGGATTTCCATCATCTGAAAGAATGGTGTTTCTGGGATGGATATCTAGTCCTGAGGAGGAGGTGGGAGTGGAACAAGGGAAGGAAGCATTTCAGATCAGTAAAGTTTCATTGTCTGTTTTTCCCTTTCATTGGTATATCAGAAAAGAAGGCAAGCTAAGGTCCCATTAAATTAAAGGGATACAAGCAGGAAGAAGAAGTATCAAATTGAGCTTTTGTTGGAAATTGTTGAGGAGGAGGGAAAATCGCCTTTCAAAGCTTCAAATGCTTTTATAAAATTCCCTTAAAACATTTT
>NW_012155173.1:5325306-5326106 GCF_000956105.1 Propithecus coquereli | reverse complement strand
GGGAGGGGGAAGAGAGAGAGATAGCGTTAGTTTCCTATTGCCACTGTAAAAATTTATCACAAATTTAGTGGCTGGAGAGATTATTCTCTTACAGCTCTGGAGATCAGAAGTCCTACGATGGGCTGGTAGTTTCATCTGGATGCTCTAAGATAGAAATTATTCCCTCGTCTTTTTAATTTTCTAGAGGTTGCCTCATTCCTTAGCTGGTAGCCCCTTCCTCATATGATTCCAAACTCTTGTTTACATCATTGCGTCTCCTCCTATTCTGTCCTCTTCCCTCCCTCTCATAAAGACCCTTGTGATTACATTGGGTGAACACAGATATTCCAGGATGACCTCCTCATTTCAAGACCCTTAATTTAATTACATATGCAAAGTCTCTTTTACCGTGTAAGGTAACATAATCACAGGTTCTCAGGAGTAGATTGTGGACATATGTAGGGGGCAATCATTTAGCTTTTTGCACAAATAAATGTTCGTGTTTCATTTCCAAAGGATAGATACACTGGAGTGGAAATTCTGGGTTGAATAGTATGATAGACTCCCTTATTAATCAGCAATTATTTGTACTCTCTTCCCCCTCACACCTTAGGCTTGAGTGTATTTTCCCACCTCAGTGAACTTGGACTTGCTATAATCAAGAGGATGTGACTTTAAAGGGTACATTCTGATCACTCTCTTGAGTTTTTCACTACCTCATGAGAAAAACAGGCCCTCAGTAGGGACTGCTTCTTGAACCTGGATGCCAGAAAGAAAAATACCCAACCAAATACAGCAAACTGGTGAGTGATTCTCAGACT
>NW_012155173.1:5323463-5325256 GCF_000956105.1 Propithecus coquereli | reverse complement strand
CTCAATAAACATTTCTTGCATTAATTAATGCATAAATGCTCCGGACACTGACATGAATTATCAATTCTTGATAGGAAAATAATATTAACAATAATCTCATAGATAAAATAAAAGGAAAAAAACTAGAAAAAATTATGTCCATTTCATTAAAGTTTCAATCAAAAGCTTAATTTGTTTTTAAAAAATGTCTTTGCTTTCTTTCATTACACAAAAATTATTGTAAGAAGTATAAAAATACGTAACAAGTTAGCTAATATTTCTCCCTTCAATTGTACTTGCTGAATTAACCAAAAGTAACCCTGTGCTGTCTTTCCTCATGTTTGTCTTTGATCTTACTGACCTATGCAAGCATTTGTATACATTTAACAGTATTGTTTGTTAACTTTTAGAACTTTTTTTAATTTTGAAATAATTATAGATGCACAGAAGTCTAATCACAAAAATAGCACAGACAGGTCCATCGTACGCTTCACCTGGTTTCTCTGAATTATAGCATATTATGTAACTCTACTACAATAACAAAGTCATGCAATCCACAAATCTTGTTCAGTTTTCACCAGTTTTACATACACACATAAGTGTGAGTGTGTATATGTGTCTAGTTCTATGAAATTTTATTCCATGCAAGTGTGAGTGTGTATATGTGTCTAGTTCTATGAAATTTTATTCCATGCACAGATTTATGTAATTACTTAGGTTGGTGCAAAAGTAATTGCAGTTTTAGCATTGTTGAAATTCCCGGTTTGATATTGGAATACCTTCTTAAATAAATGTGGTTATGTTATACATCATTTTAATGCACATTTCTCGCTTTATGTTTTTGTGCTAATGACTTATTATTTGCTCTTTATTTTATATTTATATTAGACTATGGAAATGATGTTAGACAAAAAGCAAATTGGAGCGATTTTCTTATTCTAGTTCAAAATGGATCGTAAAGCAGCGGAGACAACTGGCAACATCTACAACGCATTTGGCCCAGGAACTGCTAATGAACGTACAGTGTAGTGGGTGGTTCAAGAAGTTTTGAAAAGGATATGAGAGACTTGAAGGTGAGGAGTGCAGTGGCAGGTCATCAGAAGTTGACGACTACCAACTGAGAGCAATCAGCGAACCTGACCCTCTTACAACTACACAAGAAGTTGCTGAACAACTCAACGTCGACCGTTCTACACTCATTAGGCATTTGAAAAAAATTAGAAAAGTGAAAAAGCTCGATAAGTGAGTGTGGCTCATGAGCTGACCAAAAATCATCGTTTGAAGTATCCTCTTGTCTTCTTGTACACAACAACGCAATGATGAACCATTTCTCGATCCGATTGTGCCATGCTACAAAAACTGGATTTTATATGATAACCAGTGGTGACCAGCTCAGTGGTTGGATGAAGAGGAAGCTCCAAAGAACTTCCCAAAGCCAAACTTGTACCAAAAAAGGGTCATGGTCGCTGCTTGGTGATCTGCTGCCAGTCTGATCCACTCCAGCTTTCTGAATCCCAGTGAAACTATTACATCTGAGAACTATTCTCAGCAAGTCGATGAGATGCATTGAAAACTGCAATGCCTGCAGCCTGCATTGGTCAACAAAAAGGGCCCAATGCTTCTCCACAACATTCGACCGGCTGCAGGTCACACAACCAATGCTTCAAAAGTTGAACGAATTGGGCTACGAAGTTTTGCCTCATCTGCCATATTCACCTGACCTCTCGCCAACCAACTACCACTTCTTCAAGCATCTCAACAACTTTTTGCAGGAAAAACACTTCCACAGCCAGCAGGATGCAGAAAATGCTTTC
>NW_012155173.1:5319816-5320217 GCF_000956105.1 Propithecus coquereli | reverse complement strand
GACATCTAAATAATATTAAAGAACAATTCGTGTGTATATCTATATCGCAGAGCATTTGAAGCAAAGGGAACAGGAAACATAAAGATCCTAAAACAGGAATGTATTTGGCATGTTCTATCTAAAAAAATGGCAAAGCTAACGTGCCTGGATAATGTGTCAGAATAGATAGGCTATTAACAGCCTACACAGAATAATTTATGTTGTATTCTTATTCCAATACTACATCGAGTTAAAGACAGGGCCATTATAGCATGTTTTAAAATCAGTAAAGCAAGGCAAACTTTGCTACTTATCTTTTGAAACTTTTCTTGTATATTATTTAGGACTTTATATGAACTTTAATATCATTTATGAATTGTCTTCTTTGCCTAATAAATAAATAGGTGCTGGATACAAAGATA
>NW_012155173.1:5317289-5318429 GCF_000956105.1 Propithecus coquereli | reverse complement strand
ATGTTATTAGGCAAGTTGCCAAAAAATGTTTTCTTCAATATCAAGTTATATCTCAAGAATATCACTTTAAGAAGTTGGACTAATTATTTGAGATTTTAGAAGAAAATATTCAATGTAAATGTTAACGGAGTGGTTGGTTTTAACAACTTATTTGGTTTTTTAATGGTGCAAACTAACTTTCTGGACAGAGGAAGTAACTTTCTAAAGGTAACACAGGTCACTGAGTAGTTAAAATTAAGACACAGGTAATGTGAGTTCCAGCTAAGCCTGCTTTCTATTTCACTGGGACCCTCCACTCCAGCTTTTATTCCTTCATTCATACACCCTTACCCTTTACAAATATTCATAAGCTTTTGCTGTTTCCTGTCCTAGATTCCTGCACCACTGAGATCAGGGTGCACTCGCTCTTCTTAAGTCATGAAGTCACAGGAAATTAAAATCACTATTCCTTCAGCGCAGATCATCAGGTGCTGTCTTTTGCGTATTTGTGCTCCAATGAGTGGTTATTGTGTGGTGGTTAAGGAAGGGTGCTGTAGCCCCAGAATTCCTGGGTTCAAATCACAGATCCACCACTAACTTTAGGCAAATTACTTCCAACTCTTTACGCTTCCATTCCTCATCTGTAAAATGGGGAGAATAATAGTGACTGCCTCATAGTTTGTTATAAGGTTTAAGGGATCTAATGGATGTAAACAATTCAGAACAGTGCCTGGAACATGTTCCAGCATAGAAGGATAATTTATTATTTATTTTATGCTTTGCCCTCTTCTACTTCAGAGACAAATTTGTAGAAGATGGTAGAAGATAGCAATGAATGTGTATTTGGGGAGTCCCACAGTTGAACTTTAATACTAAAATTTAATAACTTTGTTAACTGGCTATTCACAGGATACTAGTATTACTACCTTTGTTCTTAGACAAATGAGGAAACTGAAGCTCAGAGAAGTTAACGTAATTTGCAGAGAACATGGATGACAAGATTCAAAGGTCTTTTTTCAGGTTTTAGGCTGCTGTGATTTTGTCTGACTATGCCTGTCAACGGATAATTTTTTAAAATTACTAATTTTAGATTATAGCATGCAGTCTAGTGAGCTTTTAAAATATTGCCTCTAAAAAGGTAAGTTGAAATAATATATATGC
>NW_012155173.1:5315748-5317239 GCF_000956105.1 Propithecus coquereli | reverse complement strand
CTTCCAGATAAACCTTGAGTAAGGCAGTCTCATGAGAGATCAGAAGTGCAGAAATATCTGACCTATAGACCAAAGCATAATTATATCTGGTAGCCCATGCCCTGATGAGGCAGCTGGGCACAGCCCCTCAGTTCCCTGGTCTTTTCCTGTCTTCCTGCTTCATATCCTTCTCTCCTTAGTGTGCCAGAGGATGTATTGCACTTACTATGACTCATGTAAACCCTCATTGCTGGAGGTTCATAAGTCTTGGTGAGTCAACAATTCACCAAGATTGCACACTATTCCTTAGGCTTTCTCTCGACTTAAAGGGGAAGCTATTCCTCATATTCCTTTCCTTTAGGATTGTGAGAACTGCTGAGGCTTAACAATATTCTCCAGATCTTGTGTATCTACTCATCCTAGTTCTGCTCAGCATAGTAGCATGGTCAAGCCACTGTTTTCCAGAATCTTCTCATGGTTTTATTTTGGAGTCAGTGAAGCATAATGGAATTCCCCCAATATGACAGGGTCCCCTGCCAGTGTGTCTTGCAAGAAATGGGAGAGACAAAGGCAGGGACACAAATAGTAAGGTGTAAGGGTGCAGAGAGGTCAGGGGACCACCAGCATTCCCATGAGCCAGGTGGTATTGACTGAAGTCTAGCACCCGTTTTTATTCTCTTTTTCACATTATGGATTACAATCATTTCATGTGAAAAGCTCGTGAGTTAGCAGTAGGGCATATAATCTAAATGGGAACAAAAGAGATCATGTACTTCTTTCTACTTTATCTAGCTCCTCATTTACCGAGACATGAACTCATGAGAGAGATAGGAACATTGCCTCAGGCTTAGAATAGCAAACTGCTCTTATCTGCTGGGCTGACGTCCTTTAATCATTCTCTCCATCTTCAGATTACAAGCCCAGGTCCATTTGAAGACATCCAGGCTGTAGCCCTCGGGCTTCAAGGCAGGGTCCATTTGCAGACAGACATCCCTGATCGGTGGAATGTCCTCCTCAAGGTCAAGCAGCTTTTGCTCAGTGAACTGACATGTTCACAGGTTGCTCTTTGTCAAAGTCCTGTCCCACCCCTGGGGTTCTCATGTCTTGACCCTAACCCTCAACACTACATCATTTCTGGAAACAGTGTACTTGTATTGTCACCTTTGGCAAGTCATGAGACACTGATGAAATGTATCCCTATTGTATTCATATGTTACTCATTATTATTATAATATTATCATTCAAATTTAGAAACATCCTTTTCTCATTTCCAAAATTTGTATACCCTTATGGACATTTTCCAACCCACTCATGAGAGAAACAGGGAGATACCCATTTTCTTTTAAGAGAAAAAAATGGTGAATTACTTACCACATGTAATTATTTAATTAACAATCATGTCTCACATTTGCATACTTTAAAATGTTTATCACTTCTAAGATTCCTGACAATAAATTATCTTACTTGATCCTATTATGATTCACTCATGTGTTAATAAGGTATAAAATACAA
>NW_012155173.1:5300805-5305453 GCF_000956105.1 Propithecus coquereli | reverse complement strand
CACTCAAAGTAAACCAAAGCATTCAAAGCAGTTTGTAGGGCCCTCTATATCCCAAATCCCTGCCTTAACTCTTTAGTCTCATCTCTCCTCCTACTGCCTTCCTGCCCATCTCATTCCAGCCACTTTAGCCTCCTTTTTGTTCCCGATATTCCCAACACGTGCTCTCATGCAAGCACCTTCAACCTGGTTCCTTTCTCTATGATGTTCTTTTCTCACATGTCTGCGTGACTCACCGCCTATGGGTCTTTGACCAAATTTCACCTTCTCTGGGAGACCTTCTCGGACCATTCTGTTAAAAATTGTTAGCAGATCACTTCTCATCTCCTGCCCCTGCTTGATTTGTCTCCATTGTATGGACCACTCTCTGATCTAATAGTTTGTTTACTGTCTGTACCTCCTAACTAGAATGTAGAGTCTCCAGGGTTAGGGTTATTGTCTGCTCATGACACTACGGTATCGCCAGCATGGCAAGCATTGTTGTCAAACAATGAGTATGTGTTGAATAACCATTGAATAAGTGAATATGTAAATGAATCAAAGACTTGACTTGGAACTGAAAGACCAGCCATGAGAGACCGATACTGAGCTATAGAGTTGAGTAAATAGAATCCAGCAGCAGAACCAAAGGGTGTAATGAGTGGATCCAAAGTACAGAATAAAGAAGCAGGTGAAAACACTGGAACAATCATATATCCTAGAGGGAGAAACCATGGACTCTTGCTCTAAGATCCAAAAAACCACCTCACACCCCTAATTGCAGTGTGACCTACTCTGCTCTGCTTCCTTTTCTGGAACGTCAAGACTTCTGCTCACTCATAGTTATTCATAAAATCCATCATCTCCCTTGAGAATTTGTCTTCAATTCAGTCTTTGTTCCCTCTAATCAAAGAACTCCAACAAACCTTTGTTTCTAAGCTCTACTGATCCCAAATGCTTTAGGTGGTACCTTCACGTATATTATCCCATTGACTCTTCCTGGAAACGTTGCATCATAAACATTGTCATGACCATTTTACAAAAAGCAGGATCTCCAAGATAAGTCACTTATCAGAATCACAGGTGGTGTTGGAAGAGGCCTGGGATTGAAATACAGACCTTCTTTTTCTACACTACAGTGCCTCTCCAGGGTTGTTTAGGTAGGCTGTTGTTTTCAGAGGTGCAATCACATGATTGCTTTTATGCATCCTGCCTATGATTCTGAAATTCTTGCAATTCATGCAAGAATCATCTCCAAAAAACATTGAACTTGCTACCTTAATTTTTTATATAACCAGAGTTAGCAAGAGATAAATATCTTTGTTCTGAAGATGAGATTTTGCTTATCTGTCCCCTCCCTATCTCTTCGTGTAAGTCACCAGCAGGGTCATGGCTGCCAATATATCAGGACACTCAGGAGCCAATTACACAAGGATGAAACAGACACCTGACAGGCAAGAACATTCTTCTGGCCTTGATGGACAGCTAATTAGCAATTAAAGGGATGATTTATGGCTTAAAGGAAAGAGTGGCTATCTATCCCATGAGCACATACATATCTGTACATATAAAATACATCTGCACAAAAACCTTTGAAGCACATAAATATTGTTGTGGACTTGTTCATTCTTCATATTTATGTCAGATAATGTAAATACCTTGCCTAAGGGCACACAGATAATCAGGATTCTATGTTTTCTGATCTACCCAATTATTCTTTTTGGTCAGTATGTTGCCTCTCTACCTTTAAAGATAAAATTCTGTCTTTGGCCTCATTTCCAAGACTCTCAATAATCTGAACATCTTTAATGCCATCCTTCCTCTGCATTTCCATTTAAAAAGCCACATCTTCTATGAAGCCTTCTACTTTCTTCATTCCTTTTAGTTAATTCCTACCTTCTATTAGCTCTTATTGCATTGTAATACTTCATTCCAGCAGTCATCACAGGCTGAAGGGTTGTAATTATGACAGTGTTTCTCTGACTTCCTGATTCCTACTGGAAAGTGGAACTTTAGCTCGAAGCTAGTCAACAAGAACATTAAAGAAGAGGGCCAAGAATCTAGGACTTTCCCTCTCTGACCAGTATTCTATCATCCAGATGTTCTCAAGGTACACTGACTGGTGGACAAAAGTAATAAGATTCTAGCTAACAATAATTTTACCCTCACTTGCCTAATGACATTGAACCAAAGGTAATCAGTAGAGTTAAATAGAAACATTATCTCCTTTCGTAAACTTTTGAGTAGTCAATCAACCAAGGACCAGTAGTTATTTCTACCAGAATTTCTAACTGCAAGAGATTAAATAAACAAACAAACAACAACTACCATCATAATAAAACCTAGCAATCATAATTTAGGCTTCAGAGCAATCTTTCCAGTTGGATTTATTCCCAGCCCTCATTGTGTTCTCCTTGGTGAAATCAACCAATTCTGGCCTCTATTTGCTCATCCTGCCACCAGCCCCACCCAGATATAAGGCGTCAATGAGCTTTCAATTGACGGTTTTGCCCTACAGGAGCTATGGAAAACAGGATCTGTCCTAAACCAGAAAAGCCACAGAGTACTGATGTCGACTTTTGCCCCCAAGGAAGCAGGCTTGAAAATAATCATATTTCTCAAACATCTATCCTTTCTTTCTTTTTCTTGAAGTTACTATCTATTGAACACTTAACATCTGCCAATCACACTGCAAAGCTTTGTCTGTATTCCAGGAGTTCATGCTCTTTGTCACCAGAGAGGGTTGACAGCCATGAACTCAAGCTGGCTAGGCTGAATCCACGGCCTCTGTTTACGTTTACTGAACTCAGTTTTCCTCTGCTAAGCTCTGCTCCTAATACAAGGAGTCTCAACAGAGTCCACAAGAAACAGATTTTCTAGAATTTGGATTCTTCTATCCTCTTTTGCCAAGACTTCTGACAATGCATCTCTTCCGAGACAAATGCCTGCTCCAACAGGGACCTAGACTGCAGTGTCCATGTAGGCACTGAGATTGGACTGCCCCATTCTCCTCCCCATGCTCAACTCATTCCACAGTGCACATCGTGGCCCAGACCAAATCTTGGTTCCTTTTTCCTGTCTTTGTGCTAATATAGTCCATGATAGATATGCCCAGAAAATGGGTTTGAAAATCTTGGCTATGTCAGTTTACAATATTGTCTTCACATTTTTGGTTAATGTTATCTGAACCTTCTCCCATGAGAATCTAGATTTGTCAGTAGGCTTACGGGTAGCAGTGCTCTCCCTAAAAATTTCAAGGGCCCATCAAAACCAAAGAGAGAGGTAGCTTGCAAAGTTAATCAGACAGAGACATTTACCAATGTGGTTATAAACATGGGCACTGAACTCAGATTACCTGGGTTCAAAACCAGGCCCCAACATTTACCGCCTGAATAAACTAGGCAAGCCATTGTATTGCTGTGAGCACTAGAACCTGTTTCAGCAAAGTTGAGATAGTAATGTCTAGGCTTGCTATAGTAATGCAATGAGTTGTATATTTTAAAATACTTCATATGCTTGCAAGCCCTTTAGCATCATTACTGTACATGTTATAGGAGCAGATATGAAAAGCTGAGACCTGGACCAGGGAAGAGAGGGCTGTAAATTGGGAAGCTGGGAGTGGTGGGAGCACATCACTGGGACATGAGAGACTCTTCTTGTCCACAGTGGTATCCTCTGTGAAATTCCCATAAAATATATGGAAGAGTTGACTCCATTTATAGGACCAGAAACACTGTAATAGGCCTCATAAATACTATATTCATCTCCAAATTATGTTCCTCAAATAATAAAAACCAAGCAGAAATGTTTCTCTTAAATAATTTGGAATATTGAGATAAGAATAGGTTGAGGACAGAAGTATATTTTGCTCACTCATCTATTGCTAATTGCTCAGGAGGAATTGATTTCTTAAAATTAATATTTGCAGGAAATTTTTTTTTTGATCAGTGTGACATTTGCTATATGCAAAGGGCCATATGAAATGTAGATATAAACTCAGAAGTTTATATATACATAGTAATAAAAGAAAAACTTTTCAGCCTACTGCCTAACAATAAAACGGATATGGTCCTTGACTCAGTGGAGCTTTCTGTCCGCGGGAGATGATGTATCTCTTTATTACTATAAAAAAAAGTTAATAAATACAAGAGCAGTTCACTAAATATTATGGATACAAAGTGTAGGGATTAATTAATTTATTTTTTCAGAGGTCTAGGTGATTTTAAAACTAGGTCTTAAATGATATCTCATGCTTCATTGTTCCAATGAAGAAAAAAGAAGGTATTCTTGACGAAGGAACTTACATATTTAAAGGCACAGAAATTGTGCAGGTGTTTTAGGGAGTGGTGGTATTCTTGATGGTCTCAGGAAAGAAAGTGTGTGTCAGTGGAGAAAATGAGATGGAAAGGATTTATAGTAGAAGATGAAAGAAGTTTAAGATGAAGATTTAAACAGCATCTGCAGTATTATTGAAATACCTGAGTGTGTCACATTCAGGTCCTTTCTTCCTGCCTTCTCCTTAGAAATAACCCTTGTTCCGAATTTTTTGTTTATGATTGTCTCACATCTTTAAAATATCAGTTTGGACTTTTGTCCTCAATAATTTCCTCAAATAGGTGGTATATGTGCACCATGGAGTACTACTCAGCCATAAAAAATGAATTAATACCTT
>NW_012155173.1:5274790-5299065 GCF_000956105.1 Propithecus coquereli | reverse complement strand
AAATTCTAAAGAAATATTAACTAATAGGCATTGCATTGAGGAGCAGATTAGCAAGGAGAGGGGCACAAACATCAACATCCATAACAAATTCTGTGAGTAAAGTTAAGTAAGAGCCTCAGGAAGTAATTTTTCTGAAATGGTATTTGAAGGAGGCTCCATAGAGGAGAACGTGTTGGATCTTGGTTATAAGAAATGCAGGCCCAGGTGTTCACTGAGCCTTCCTGATCCTTCAGATCTTTAGAAGATTGGTTCAGGTCCCAAATTTTGTGGTCCAAAACTCTCATGAGATTTCTGCATGTTTCTGAGCAGGTTTATACTTCTGTAGTTTGAACTCATGGCTTACCCATTCATGAGTCATCTCAGCATCGCAGGTATGATGCCCCATGCCTCTCTGAGCTGTCAACTGGACATTGAACTTTGTACATTTTTTATTCGCATACACATATTTACACACACATACACACCTCAGTGACACATACCCATTTTAATATACAGACCACTTTAGTAAAAAATGTAGGACACTAAGAAGAGTATTACATCACAATAATTGAAACCACCCAAAACTGAGTATTAAATAGTCTTGGTTATTAAGGTTTCTTTGTTGCTTGACTGAGGATTTATCATGACTGTTTTATCCTACAGCATATCCAGGCCTCACATCATCTGGGGGCCCTCTCACGTTTTCCCTTTCCCATAGATTTTCCAGACTCCAACACTCTCAGATGCATTCGGGACCTTCCAAAGCACATTTATTCTATTTTGCATAATAATTCAGCTCTTCCCAGCGCCTGCTCCTGACTCAGCTTTATACCTACCTTTGGCTATCCAAATTCATTAAAGGATATCTGTCCTGCTTAGAATACATTTATGATTTATAGAGCAATTATTATTTCATTGGTTATACCAGAGTAAAGATGTCCAAGTAATGTGACTAGAAAATATTTAAAAGTATTAATTTTTTACTGACCTAGTAACTCATCAAATTTCTTCCCCAGCATATATTCCTAAGCAGAAGCCCACTCCTGCTTTGGATGACACTATATTTATAGGAAACAAAGGCATATAGTGATTTTAACTTAAGGAAAAAATATAGAATGTACATGTGGATAATTAGTCTCCCCCTCCCCAATACACACACACACACACACACACACACACACACACACACACAACCAAGACTGGATAAAAGCCTATAGATTAGGGCACAACAATAAAAGAGGAGCACTGACGTGTGTCATCGAAAGGAGATTGCCCTGTTTTGCCTGAGATGCAGCACCTGTCCCCAGTGCAGGGAGGCGTGTGTACTAAAGGCCACTCCACCTCTATGCAGTGGTAAGTAACGCATCTCAACTGTGGTGAGGAGCTCTAGAGGAGTACTTGTAATCGCTATCAATAAATCTTTGATCAAATGCCAAGGGAAGCAGCCACTTGTGCTCTGGTATTTTAACAGCTCCCTCCGCCACCCCGCACAAACATACTAATAACTACACTGTATGGACAATTTTCTTCCAACAGCAATGTGAGTACAAACGTCAGGAACAGAGATTGAGACCCTCGACACCTTGGGATGGGGGATAGTGAAGTGGAAGGAAAAGAGCCCCTAGCACCACCTCCTGCCCTCAAGCTGTCCTTCCCCAAAACACACACAATTAGGGTTGGATATACAAGAGTCAACCCAAGATATCTCGCCGAGTTAAGATAACTAGTGGGACATCTACCCCATTGTGTGTGGGGATGAGGTGGAGGGATCAACAGATCTGACACATATTGGCATTTCCTAGACATGTCATCCAGAGGTTGATTTGTGAGCCAGATATCCAGAGCTGAAGGAGGAAAACACCGTCTCCTGACAGGGTTAAAGCAATGGGATGTGTGTGGGCTGCTGGTAATACCTCCAGGACCAGGACTGTAGGGTCTATCAGCAGCAGTGGTAAAAAAAAAAGAGAAGAGCTGAAATCTCACCAGAAGAGTGAATCTCCCTCCTTACCTCACCTCTTTAACTTCCAGCATTCTTAGCAATGTCATCACTTATGCATTTGTGTCACCAGATGTCACCTTTAAGATAATGATTTTTAATTTTATTTTTATTGATACATAATAGATGTACGTATTTTGGGGGTACATGTCATAATTTAATATAATTGTATTATTTGTGAAGAGCAAATCAGTGTAATTGGGATAGCCATCACCTTAAATTTTCATGGGTGATTGAATGTCTACAATGTGCCAGGAGGTGCCGTATGCTTTTGAGTGCATTCTTCTATATCTCATTTGATCTTCACATTGCCCATGAACACTGGTATTTTATTCCCATTTTTCAGATTACATAAAAAAATCAGATCAAAGATATAAATTGATTTGCTTAAGGTCACACAAGTAATAAATGTCAGACTCAGGATTTAAACCTGGTCTTCTGATCCCAGGTTCATGATTCTTTCCACAGCAGTAATATATTCCTAAAATATTAGATCTAAAATGGATGTTAAAAATTATTTTGTCCAGGGATGACAGATATATCCTCAATGATGTGCCAACTCTAATCATTCCAGGCTGCCCGGAGTGTGTGCTGAGAAGAACATGGGGACCCATCGCCGGCTCAGTGGGGAAAAGTACCATGATTGATTCTTGATGTCTGCCTCAGGCTCTGCTGCCAGGTCCTTCCCAACCTCAGCTTAGTTCTCTCTTCCCATTTTTACAGATGGGAAAATTGATGCTGAGAGATTTAAAGTGAATTGCCCAAGAGCATGCAGCAAGGCATTGGCAGAGCCGCGGTTAAGTCTCCACTACTCCTGATTTCGTGCCTCCTGCTCTTGGCGTCTCCCTGGTCCTTCCCTTGGAGCTCTTGTGGGAAACTTGCCAAATCACTCATTTTTCTCTGAATCGCTGTCTGACCTTGTTTTTCTCTCTCATATAAGATGTGAACAGCATCTGAGTAAAGTGCTTTGAAGAGGAGTCCGTTGTGAAATGCTAGCTTGCTGTTGTCAATAAGATTCCTCAAAGTTTTTGTGAGGAGCTGCTGAGAGGAACATGTCACGAGGGGCCGATGGGCACCAACTGCTGGTGTTGGAACTGGATAAACAAATATAGAGGGGTCAAGAAATAACCAGACCCAGCTCAGCATTCAGGAACCAGCTGGGGCTAGATTTCCCTTAATGATTTTGATCTGACCAGCTCAAAGCACTATGGAATAGTTCATTGTTGCAAGGAAAATGATTGAGGAAATATTTAAATTTAGGAGAAACAGAATGAAGAACACAGTCATTCCCTGAAATGGCATCCATTTAGAGGTGGAGAGAAAGTACATATATGGAAAATGAAGTGGAACGGTGAAGATCTATCCAGATTATTCAGACTAAAAAGTATTTTACAGTAGTCCCTAACTCATGAATTGTAAAATTAAATGAGTCAGTGCCCATAAATTATTTAGCCAGCTCCTGGAAAACAATACTTGTTTAAAGACTAATAAATAATAACATTTTATAAATGAAAGAGGGTTGCAGGAGTGTGTGGGGAGTGCTAATGCATGTGTCTATGTGTGTGTATTTTCCAACTTTGAATGATCTGCTTGACTAATTCAATTGTCGCTGTGCCATAGAAACACTCTAATTCTCTCCATATCTGTAAATGGAGAACAACCCCAATTTAAACTGGAATACTCAGGTATTGTTTTTTTTCATTGAACACAAGCATCTTTTTATTATTTTTTTATTTCAAAATATTAAAGGGGCACAAATATTTTAAGTTACATAGATCACTTTTGTTAACACTTGGGTCCCAGCCAAAGGTGTGCCCCTCACCCAAATAGTGTTCATAGGTAGGTAGGTTCTTTCCCCTCTTTTTTCCCCGCTCCCCCAGGTTGATTTCCACTGAGTTTTTGTTCCTCTATGCACACGTGTACTCATCGGTTAGTTCCAATTCAATAGTGAGTACATGTGGTGTTTGTTTTTCCATTTTGGGAACACTTCTTTCAGGAGAATGGTCTCCAGTTCCATCAGATTGTTGCAAAAGGCATTAATTCATCCTTTTTATGGCTGAGTAGTATTCCATGGTATACACACACAGAATTTTATTATATGAATCCACACATAAATCATGGGCACTTAGGTTGATGCTACATCATTGCAATTGTAAATAGTGCTGCAATAAACATTTGGGTGCAGGTGCCTTTTTGGTGAAAAATATTTTTTTCCTTTGGATAAATAGCCAATAGCAGGATTGCTAAATCGAATGGTAGGTCTACTTGTAGTTATATGAGGAATCTCCATAATGTTTTCCATAGAGGTTGCACCAATTTGCAGTCCTACTAACAATGTATAAGCGTTCCTTTCTCTCGGTATCCATCCAGCATCTTTGTTTTTGAAACTTTTGGTAAACACAGAACCATCTTATTAAATCTTCTGGTGTTCATGAGATGTGTCTAATGAGCATTATTATATTCGAGGTGCTATTCATGAAACTGAGTCACAGAAAGGTTAAGTGATTATCCCCAAGTCACACAGGTATTGAATGTTTGGGCAATGATGAGGAAGGGAGTCTATTCACCCCCAGTTCAGAATGTTGTGTACTATCTCCTCTTTATATTAGAGTCAAAAATGTCTCTACTGTCCCATCCCTTTTTTCCCTCTTCTGTGTGACTTGTACCTTCTGTTTTTCATTTCCTATTTCTTATTCTACTAATTCAATTCAATAATTATTTATAAAATTTCTGGTGATGATTTGACCACTAGACCACGAATAAAACTTGGTCCATATTAATGGCAAATGCTGATGGTTGCCTAACTCTACTTTTCTTTTTGACAGATTTTCTTCAAATCATTATATTCCCTTGTTTAATGGGGGAGGAAAACTCTATCCCAGACTCCAGGAATAAATCCAGAATATCAACATCAAGGGTACTCATTTCTGTGCCAGGGTTTTACACGTGGTCATGCCCTGCACAATGAGAGGAGGTCTACTTGGGTCTCCTGCAAAAGATTTTCTTTGCCAAAAAGATTGCAGAAGAGATGTTCAATTTCTTGTACTAGAAGTTGGAATATCTGGATGGGAAACTAACGTTGCACCTGCTTTGTTCCTAGAAGGAAGTGGTTTTCTGGCATTGTAGGGCTGGAAACTCTGGGCTTCCTGGCATGTGAAGCGATTTCCTGTTTGAGTTAGGGTTTTCTCTAACCAGCTGCTGGAGGCATATTCAATGGTAAAGTGCCCTAAAGAAACTCTGCAGTTCTTGTTATTGCTATAGTGTGTGGTTACTAACAAACACCGTGGGGTAAGAGTTGAAATAGAATATTGCTTCTGGCCCTTGATGGTTGTGCAATGCAGGGCAAATAATTTAGGGGTGCTTGGGGGGGGCCTCCTTTATTTCCTCTGGTTTATTGCTCTAACAGCACATAGCGTGTCATGAAAGACTATGTGTTTTACTGTATTTATACATATACATAATAGACATACAAACACATACGAGATATGTAACATATATGTATGCCTGTTTTTTTTTCTCCTTTCTTTCATATAAGCTCCATGAAGGCAGGGATTTTTATCTGCATTGTTTGCTTCTCAATCACAGAGTTTGCCACACTGTAGGAGGTTAATAAACAGTTGCTTAATAGATTCATTTATTGATAAGTGAATTAAAAAGCAGCGACAAATATGCCATAGGATTATTGTGATGATAAATTTAGATAACATACGTAAATATTTTTAAATCGCCTGGCATACGATTATTAAAACAAATAACAACTAACTTCTCTAAATATTGGCATTATATCTATAACTAGTTCTAGTATAAATATTTATCGAAAGTCATATGTCATGTCATCTACCCTCTAGAGATAATAAATGTCTGTTGTTTTAAGCTTCTGAGTTTTTGGGTAATTTGTCATGTGGCAATATATAGCTAATATACTCCTGTAACTCCAACACTCCTCACCTTTTTCTCTATGCTCTGAGCTCTCTTTCATCATTCTCAGATTTTATGTACCCAAATATCTATTTTCATTCGGCAAACATTTATATGTGCCACCTACTTGCAGGCATGGTGTTACACATTGACAGAGCTGTCAGGACCTGCAAGCTTCAAGCCATGTCAAATTCCACCTGCTTCAGGATGCATCTCTGGAGTTTTCTGAGGTATAGCGATTGGCCTCTTAAATTTCCACAACTTGTAATTCTACAGCTTGACATTAAATTTTAAGGTTTCCTTGATTGTACTCTGGTTGTTTCAACAATCAGGAGCAGTAAAGAAAGCTTCTAATACTTACGTATCCCTCCAAACAGGATGGAATTTTCAAAACTGCATAGAGGTGAGTGAGTAATATCCCTAGATGAATCTATTTGGTTATCTCCAAAGTCATATAACTCTTGCTACACATGAATCCATATGCTAATACTCACATGTTCTTGAGTGCTTATTTTGTGTCATACTTTTCACATGTATTATCTCTTTAAAACGTCTCAATGACCCGCTTTGGAAGACACTGTGATTATATCCCTTTTATAGCAGGGGGGATAGACACTTAAATAACTTAACCAGTTTAGGAATAGATGAAACCAGAAATTGCACCTTAGCAGCCATACGCCAGCGTTTGTATGTTAAGCTTTCCTCTATTTTGTCATATACGTCCACACTGCTTGTAACACAAATTGCTAGATAGTGAAAGAGGAGCAGCCTAGGAATGTGGAAATGCAGAGTTTAATTTTGGTTTCTTCCTCTATTATCTGAGTGACTTTGGCTAAATCATTTAATTCATATGGTGTCAGTTGTCTCATTTGTAAAAAATTATTTTTAATTTTATGTGTGCATATTAATTGTATGTATTTATAGGATACATGTGATGTTTGATAAAGGCATACAATGATCATTGTACATTATAAACCCTGTATCAAATCAGGGTAATTAAAGTATCCATCACCTCAAACCTTTGTCATTTCTTTGTGTTAGGAACATTTCAATGCCACTCTTTTAAAAGGAGAAAATGTCTACCTTTTCTACTACGCAGGATTGTTTGTGAATGTCTACATGGAATAATACATGTGAATGAACTTTGTGAACTGTAATTCATGACACAAGAGTCAAGTATTTATTCAGGCAATCAGAAATATGTTTTGTTCACTTTCTATGTGCTGGACACTATTATATACACTGGGGAAACAGCACTTGGACATTGCCTGTCCTAGTTGAGATTGTAATCTGTTGGGGAGGAGACAGACAAATAAATCAAATAAATAGCATACTGTTAGAATGTGGTTAGCACTATAACAACAACAACAACAATAACAATAAAAGTAGGGGAAGGATACAGAAATGCGGTGAAGAGGCGACACAACTTTAAGTAGGGTGATGCGGGAATGTCTGAATGAGAAGATAACATTTGATTAAAGAGTTGAAGAAGGAGATGAAGCATGTTTTCAGATATACAAGGGAATTATCTTCCAGGTTTAAAAAGTAAATAAAACAAAAGAGCACATTCAAATGTCCCAAAGTGAGAATATGTGTAGTTTGTTTTAGAATAACAGGGAAGCCAATGTGGCTGAATTAGACTGAGCTGGGGGAGAGTATTGGAAGTAATACCAGAGTTGGGGAAAAAGACAGTATAAGACCCCGTAAGTCACTGTAAGAACTTTGGCTTTCGCTGTGAGCGAGATGGGCATTCATTGGAGGAGTGATGTCATATTTTGAAAGGAATTCTCTGGATACTGTACCAAAAGATGCTGACATCCTGGTGGTGGTAGTTGTAGATAGGTGAGCAGTGGTCCAGTTCTGGGCATACCTGAAAGATAAAGTAAACAAGATTTGTTGACTAATGAGATATGGAATGTACAAAAGAAGGTATGTAAGGATACACAGATAGCACAGGCATTTGGCCTGAGCAACTGAATGGATGGAGTTGATATTTACAAATATGAGTAAGAATATGGGGATCAAGTCTGGTGGGGGCAAGAGTGGGATATTGATTATAGTGGATGTACCTGTTAGACACCTGGAGGAGACACTCAGTAGAGTTGGATATAGGGACCTGGAGAACCAGAGAGATATCTTGACCAAAGATGTAAATTTAGAAGTCATTAATGTAAAATGACATTTGAAACCATGTACTGGATGAGATCCCCAAGGGAGTGATTGTATATAAAGAAAAGAAGCAGCCCTGGGACAAACACTGTTTAGAAATGAGAAGATAAAAGGGCCCCAGAAAAAGACATTGCAAGTGTCCACTGAGGCAGGAAGAAAAATAAAGGGTATATATCTTAAATCAAGTGAACTAAATTGGAGTTTCCACAGTGAGGAAGTAAGGTTGATCCTTAAACAACGTGGAGGTTAAGATCACTGATCCCCCATCCCCCACAGGTGAAAATTCACATGTAACTATTGGCTCTCCAAAAACTTAACTACTGATAGCCTACTGTTGACTAGAAGCCTTACCAATAACATAATGTGTGTGTAACACATGTTATACGTTATATGTATTATATACTGTATTTTTATAATAAAGTAACCTAGAGAAAAAGACAATGGTATTATGAGAACTACAAGGAAGAAAAATATATTTACTATTCATCACATGGAAGTGGATCATCATAAAGTCTTCATCCTCATTGTCTTCATGTTGAGTAGGCTGAGAAGGAGCAGGAGGAAGAGGAGAAAAAGGAGGAAGAGGAGGGGCTGATCTTGCTGTCTCGGGGCGGCAGAGGCAGAAGAGGTGGAAGAGGTCAAAGGGGAGACAGGTACACTCAGTGCAATTTTTATTAGAAAAAGTTCATGTGTCAGTGGACTCTCACAGTTCAAACCTGTGTTGTTCATGGTCAACTGTAATAACTAAATAAATGTTTCTGTTAAGTCAATTAAGATGAGGGCTACAAATAAAATAATAGATTTAGCAACAGGGAGTTTCAGGAGACCTTGAAAAGATAGGTGGTGTTATCATTATTATTGAACTTAATGAGTAGAAAGAATGCTGAATTTGAAGTCAGGACACCTAGGTTCAAGTAAAATAAACTAATAAGTAAAGGAAGGAGGCAAAAACATGAAGGCTTTCCTCACAGGGCGATGATGATGATCAAGTGATATAACAAAGGTAAACATACTCTGTGGAACAGGAAGAGATATGCAAATGTCAACTCCCAACATCACAGTCGTGGGGCCACATGTGATTAAGTGTGACCTCTTTTGTGCTCTCAAAGACTGCTTGATCATACACTAGCCCCAACCCCTGCCACACACACACGCGCGTGCACACACACACACACACACACACACACAGTGTACATAGGTTCTCTCAATAATACTAGACACTGAGTACGTATCATGAAGCTCTAGCAGGTTTAGGAGTTAAGCCAGCCTGTTGCAGTTCTGGTGCCGTTAACATTACCAGATGGCATTAATTTAATTCCACTCAGTTATGCTTTTAAATTTGATTTGAGAAATGTGTCATAAAATGCTATTGAGAAGTGCAGTGCTGCATTCCTGAGCAGGCTGAGAGC
The DNA here is from genome assembly GCF_000956105.1 of Propithecus coquereli. Lineage (NCBI taxonomy): Eukaryota > Metazoa > Chordata > Mammalia > Primates > Indriidae > Propithecus > Propithecus coquereli. Next base: position 5,289,594 of record NW_012155173.1, on the reverse strand, counting down.
TTGTGTGTGTTCTGGGAATCCCTGAGAGAAATGGGTTGAGATCAGATTGTGCCTGTAGACATCAGGGAGTTTACTCTTTGCTGGGATCTGGCAACAGAGGTTTGCTCACTGTTGAGAGCAGATCCAAAGCAAAGCATGCATCTCTAAGAAATAAGGAAGGGATTACAAAGGATAAATGAAGGCATACGAACAATTAAAATGTTAACAAAAAAAAAGGGAAAGTTTAAAAGACTTTGCACATACATGAAACTGAGTTTTTTGTTGTTGTTTAAGACCTTTAGTTCACTCATTATACTGGGTTATCCATATTACTTTCCCATTTCTATTTTCTGGTCCCAGTTTCTCTATGCTTACACTGAAAATGATTGACTAAATCAATTGTCTCCAAAGAGAGACAAAGTTTCCTTGAAGTGCATCGCAATGATCCTTTGGGCTATGAAAAGAAAATTCTGGGACTCTCATTTTCATTTATTTTTAGTGCATCTTTTAAAATGTATTTCCCTTGTGCATGCTTTTGTAATGCACAAAATATGAATAGCAAGTAAATAAATAAATAAGTCCATATTGCATGTGTATTCTCCCTGTCTCTACATCTGTCTCTTATCGTTGATTGATGAATTGATTGATTTATGTATTCTGATAGAGATATGTAATTAAAATAATCTAGAGAAGACGTGCCTGATTGATCTCCCAGAGCTTTCATAGTTCTATTTTTTAAAAAATGATTTTATGGTCCTGAAACTGGTTATTCTAATCATTGTGATTATCTTTAAAAAAAAAATGTGAAATAACAGTCTGACTATTGAATTGACTCCTCAGCTTTTGGCTTTTTATGATTAAAAAAATAATAATACTAATCCTTTATACCAGGAACTTAGTAGAGGCACTAAGAGCTGTCTCAGTTTCCATGTTTCAAAAATATCTAAAGTGATATCTTACATGAAGTTTCTAAGTGGTAGCAAAGAATTTTAGTTTGGTTCAAAATGTCTTGGCCACGGTCCCAGCTCTGCCACTGGTTTGCTGTGGGAGGTTGGACCAGCCACACCAGCTCTCAGGCTTCAGAGCCTGGTCTGCTGATGTGGAAATTTCCAATTCTCCTGACGCAGACTCAGCTCCGTGTTGGCTTCCCCAGCTAGATCTTCCCTGACTCCACCCTCCGGGGGACCGCTTCTCCCTGGCCTGCAGTAACTCTTGATCACTTTATTTTCTTCATAGAACAATAACTATCTGAAATTGTTTATTTATTATTTTGTTGATGTATTTATTGTCTGTCTTCTTTAACTAGAATGTGAGCTCCATGGAAACTGCAAGAAGCACAGGCAGATGTACCAGGAAGCAAATGAAGTTTAAGCTTCAGGCCCCCAGGGGGTTATGTTAGCAATCACATGGTTATGAGTTTTAGTTTTATTTTCTTTTTCCAGAATTTTCCAAAGGAAAATATTCCATTATATAATTGGTTAAGACTACTGTCTCTTTTTGCTCTGAATCTCCTTTCATTATACTTTGTGTCCTAGGCTGTGGGCATCTTGGGATCCAGCTAAAGGGAATTTTAATTGGGTATATAATTTGCGAGGTTTGAGGGGATATGTTTTTGTGTAGTTTGTTATCATTTCTGTGTCTAGTCATTGTTAGAAAGATTCCACAGATTGTTAAGGGGCAGACCTAAGATTCAAAGCGACAGCTGTCTGCCTCTAATACGAATGATCTCAACATTAACACTGGATTGCCTTTTTGCAAGTTTAGTGATAAATCAACAGGTGTCTGTTTCCAAAACTTAAAAGCATGGTTATTTGTCTTTGGTTCCTTGTTAATATTTAACACTCGCTTCTCACCTGCCTTCCTGGATGCAAGACAGGTTTCTAGACTCCTCCCCCAGTTTTGCCCTGCTTGTTCACTGTACGCTATCCAAACTGTGCTTCTGGACTCTGTGCCTTTGAGATGATAGCATCATTCATCTCTTTCATTGCTCAAAATCGCCTTACCCAGTCAAACTTTTGTGTGTTCTTATTCAGTTCCTGATGATTTGTCATGAAGTAAAGACACCAACAAAGTTAGCGTAAAAGTAATAATGCAACAATACACAACGGACGGACGTTGATTACAATCTGGTGATGAATGGTGGTGGTATTATCAGTGAAAGCACTATATAAGATACGTCACTGCACAAAAGAACTTGGAATTCCCTGAAATCTTAACACTCAAAGATCAAGGAAATTTGGCACAGAGTTTTCCAAACTGACATCAATGCTAAATATTTATTTACTAATTTTCAATCAAAAATTGTGAAGCCGAATGGAACTTTTTCCTGAAATAAAAAAAAAAATCTAACTGAAGGAAAAAATATGAGTTAACTTTCTAATCTCTCTATAGAAAAGGATATAAAAACACCATCATATGAAGATACCAAAAATATTTTTTCCAAAATTATGCAGGTAAAATCAGACAATATTATAGATGTGTGGTATGTAGGTTATAAAGAAAAATTATGTTGTTTTTCTGAATTTTGTGAAATGTTTGTCAGCATTTTAGCATTGTTATCAGGTAAGCTCTGTAATTTGTTATGATGACTTTTCTAATTTTAAACAGAGTATTTTTGTGTCTAATTTTTTTGGTATTTTTGTATTCTTTCCTTAAAGGGGCTCCTTACATTCTATAAGCTACAGTCCCCACCAAACATAGGTTCAACCTGGCAGGAAACCTATGTTTTGCCCTGAAACTTGTATTCCTAGTTTTTAGAATAAGGAGATAGTCAACAAATGTTCAACAGAATCACAAGAATCCCTTTTCAACTTGATTTGCTATTTCTCTGGAGAGCCATATGATAGAAACTTTGACCCTTCCTTCTTAGATGCCACTAAGAATTACTCCAAGGAGACATTTTCCTGGTGAAGATGATAGAATCCTCTTTTAACAAGCACCCCAGCGCATCTGTAGGCCATACGCTAAGACTCTACGAAGTGGGCCCTGCAGCCCCCACAGAGCCCTCGAGTATACACAGACATCTCTTCTTGCTTGTCTGTACTTATTGGCGGAGGCACAGTTTGGGCTTCCATGTGGGTAGCACCTTCCTAAGGTCCTGGCTCCCAACAATGAAACAGATCACATAGACCATTCTGGTAATCGTGAGTTCTGTGGCTATTGCCCAACACTATTGCTGCCCACCCAAAGAGTCTGGCTTGCCTCTTCTGCCGCACAAAAAAAAAAATCACAGATTTCTTATCCTGGATTGATGGTCTTGATATGCTGTGAATATATATATATATATATATATATATATATATATTCTGCTCCAATATTTGACACTTCACTTGGGAGGTCCATAAGGGCAGATTATGGCACTCATTTGTAAGAACAATAACAATAAAAAGAAAAGCAAACCAAAACACCTTTTTTTCTTTTTCTCTTTATTCCTTCAGAAGAAGGTTCCTACTCCTAGAATGAAAATCAAGGATCTTTCTTACCTGGCTCCACTCCCTGTTCTACTGGACTTTAATTTATGATGGGGTAATGCTGAGGATGCTATAGCCACTGTACTGCCACCAAGCCAGTGTTTCGGACTGCGGGACCTAATGTCTTCATGTGCATGTTAAGGACAAGAGCCTCGTCTGATTATTCTCTGAGTTCCATATCATGGAGGCTATATGCATTTTTTTTTCCTTCCTCAGCATATGTGGCTACCTAAATTTGTGTCATAGTTTCCTTAGGGGAAGGGTTAAGTCCCATTGACCTTTGCATTAATCACAGGGATTAGAACGTTGTACACAGGAGGTGGTTGCTGAGTGCCTTTTGAACTAAGCCTGTGGTTATGTAGGCACAGTCCAGACTTAATCTGTCCACAGTTAGCAAAATAATTTCTATGCCTAATACACTCATGACACATGGTAGAAGAAAATGGAAAGGAGTGAATGTGTATTAATAATTCATTAAAGAAACTTATCACTATTTTCGTCTATTCAAATATCTCTCAGAAAACACTATAATAATAATAATAAATCTATAAGATTTTTTGAGGCAGGAACTGTGCTAAATACTGTTAAGGGTGTTATCTTAAAATGGCAGATTATCTTGTTTCTATTTTACAGTTGAGATACATGCTTCAAGAAAATAAATACATCGCTCAAAGTCATACAATTAATAAGGATCAGAGCCAGGATTTGAACACAATCTTGACCAATTTTAGGACCAATATGCGGTATGACTATATCATATCTTGCTTTTCATCTAATTAAGAAAGTCAGAGCAAGTTGTTTATTATCTGATTTGGATTTATACTTTTCTTTCTCCTCTCAAAAATTCTCACTTTATGTGCAACAGATATTGCCCCCTTCACACTCTCTGAGATCTAGTTAAGACTTCTTTGCAGTTAATTTTTATTTTCTCTCTCTTTGTATCCACCTCTGTCCTTCTGACACCAGCTAAGTTACATCTTCCTTGCCTTTTCCAATTTCAACGAGCACAGGCTGGCATGCCAGGCTCTGGGATCTGCAGGCCGACAAACTAACCTTGGCATAATGAATGACCTGCAGCTTCAGAATGCCTCTGGAATGCCAAATGACCACAGCTCCCTGCCTCTGGAATGTGGAATAGCCCAGCATCAGCCAGGTGACCCACAGCTGCACACCACTGGAATGAAAAACAGATTTCAGCTCCTAGAATACCAAGTGCCTGCTCATGAAAAAGACAAGTAAAAAGCAAGGGATAAGCCTTCCTGCTAAGGAAGAAGAAATGGTAGTGATTGACTTTGCCACCATGAGATAACTATCTGTTCATGCTAATAACACCTCAGTCTGATTCAGGGCCACTTCTTTGAGCTGCCCAGTAAAAAGTATCTGACCCTCCCACAGTTGAAGAAAAAGATCTCTTCCTGAGAGCAGAAATGTGCTCCCCTCATTTCATGCTTCCTATTCTTCACTGAAAGAAAAAGAAAGGAAGGAAGGAAGGAAGGAAGGAAGGAAGGAAGGAAGGAAGGAAGGAAGGAAGGAAGGAAGGAAGGAAGGAAGGAAAGGAAGGAAGGAAGGAAGGAAAGAAGGAAGGAAGAGAGAAAACTTATTTCCAAAATTTATTTTCCCAGTACATTAATTTGGATTTACAAAGCTTTGTAATCCCTTTAGATGGCATCAGCAGCTACAAAGTCCTATTCAGTTGGAGAGCACAATTTCCCATGAGGGAGACTGAACCCATCCTGGAATTTGACCGTAAAGGAAAAAAGTTGTGAGGATATTTGTATCAATCATGCTCGGTAACTAGGATTTTAATGAATCTCACCCCTCCTTTTTTCGATCTCCTTTTTTTTTACAGTGTCGTTCCTCTGTGAGTATTTCTTTTTTCCTCTCTCTTTTTCATTGCATTTCAATACATTGGTTTTAAAAGGAGGATTTGCAAACTGAGTATTGAAACTCCAGGGCACTACGTCTCCAAAATCTATAAGACAATAAGAAGATAAGAGGCCAAACCCACTGAAAGCTTCTCTCCTGGTGTCTGTGGAACTTGCAAGCTAGCCTGTAATACCCCTAAGCCAAAGCAATCTGCCCACCGTCCCCCAGCCCTGCCTGCCTAACACAGGCAGATAAACTTAGCATTAAAATTCCCCACACTTTGGCAAATGAGTACCCAGGAGGCTGCTGACTCAATCAGGGCTTGTTTTACTTACAGAGTAGTACTGAGAAAGGCCATAAACTGCAGCCTGACAGATCTGTTATGCTCATTTCAATATGCCTTCCCTGTGTGTGGGCTTGCTGATGAACTTTCATATTCCGCCAACAAAATATAACAAACATATTAACGATGTGTGGTAAATCGTCATTGGCTATACTGGGTCCTGATGACAGAAATAGCTGTGGGTAAATGAGATTGTTTGGCTGCTTGGTGCCACCTTAGGGGTCCAGGATGATACACTGCCCTAAGGCGGGGTGCCGGCAGTGGAGGAGGGCAAGTCAGCTAGAGGAACATGGATGCCCTTACCAGAGCAGATGGGGTGTTGGGAACTTAGGACAACAGAACATCCAAGACAGAAAAAGACTATAGATACCATCTAGTGAAACCCACTAATCTGGTGTCTATTAAAATCAAGGCCCAGAGAGGAATGTGAGAAGCCCAAAGCCACATAGCAAGTATGTGATTCCTGAATCATGGCCCAGTGCTCTCCCACTTGGTAGATTTGATTTGTGTCTGAAGCTGTCTTAAGAGAGTAGTTGTACAGAAAGTATGCAAGGAATGTCCCTGTGACTCAAGTCAGCCCAGTGTCCCTGCATTCATCAGTGGGAAAATACATTGTTTCCCTACCAGTAGTGCTTGACTTTTCTATTGAGTGCATTAAGGGACACTGGAGATAATTTTTGTGAGTATGTGGTAGTTTTCCTCTATTGCAATGCCCAAAAAATAAGTATGCTCCCTCAAAATTCTCATAGATTACTAATGATCTATTGTCAATATATAAAATCTATAGGTTACTTATTTTACTGAAGAATTATGGTCGATAAAACTAAACTTGTGCAGATTCTGATTCACTCAGTTACAAATTAGCTCTCAGTAGATTGGGTGTACATCGGGCCCACCCTCAATTTCTTTCCTTCCTCTCTCCCTCCCTCTATCCCTTCCTCTTTCTTTCCTTCACTCTTTCCTATCTCCCTTCTTCCATTTCTCCTTTCTTCAAAAAAAGCTACTTAACTCTGTAATTCCCAAGAATACAATAAAACTATCCTTTTGTGCAATATATTCAGTTAATTGTAACATGGTATGAAATATCCAATGATGATAAAGCAAAGGTTATTATAGAGCCCAAGAAAGGGACATCTAGTCCAGGCTGTGTGGAGGAGAGGAGAGATAAGCTTCCTCAAGGTTGTGACTTCTAGGCTGAAACCTGGAGCACTGACAGGAGTCAATCAGAATGAGTGTGCTATGGTTTAATGTATCCTCCAAATTTCATATGTCGGAACCTTAATCCCCAAATTCATATGCTGATCAAGGGTGGAGCCTTTGAGAGGTAATTATGATTAGATGTGTCATCATGGTGGGCCCCCCATCATGGGACTAGTGGCTTTATAAAAAGAGGAAGAGAGACCTGAGCTGACACTCACGTTCTTGCTGTCTTGCCATGTGATGCCGTCCATCACATTAGGAAGCAGAAGTAGGCCTTCACAAGACGTGCAGCAGATGCCAGCATCATGCTTTTGGAATTCTCAGCTTCCAGGACTGTAAGAAATCATTTTTTTCCTTATAAATTACTCAGCCTATGGTATTCTAGTATAGCTGCAGAAAATAGACTGAGATGGGAAATTGGTACCAGGAGTATGGTTGTTGCTAATAATGAATACCTAAAAAATTTGAAAGTGACTTTGGAACTCAATAATGGGCAGAAGCTAAAAGAACTCAGAGAAGTCTAGAAAAATCCTGCATTTCCATTCATGGAGCATTAAGGGTAAGTGTGGTGAGGGCTCAGAAAAAGACAAGAAGGTTAGGGAAAGTCTGGAATTTCTTAGAGATTTTTTAAGTGGTCATGACCAGAATGCTCATAGAAATATGGACAGTAATTGCCATTCTAATGACCTCTAAGATGGAACTGAGCAACAAGGTATTAGAAACTGAAGTAAATCCATCTTTGCTATAAACTGGCAAAGAACTTGGCTGAACTGTGTCCATGCTCAAGCACTTTAGGGAAGGGGGAATTTAAGAGTGGCAAACTAGGGTATCTGACAGGAAAAAATATGTAGGCAGCAAAGCATTCAGGTTGCTACATGGCTACTTTTGACTGCTTACAGTAAAATAGAAGAGGAAAGGGATGATTTAAAGATAGAATTTATAAATGAAAGGGAAGCAGGGTAGAAAGATTTGTAAAACTCTTGGCCTGGTCGTGTAAAGGGTGAGAAAGCATGTTTGAGATTGGAAACCAAGGGTGTGGCCCAGTGACTGGTTCTCAGGAAATTAGTACTGATAGAAGTTAACTATCAAGACAGTGGGTAAAAATCCCTGAAGACATTTTGGAGATCTTCTGTCATTTCAGAGCACGCCCCTCCCATGGAAGAGTTCTAGAAGGGCAGAATGGTTTTGAGGGCTCCACCCAGGGCACCGTCCATGGGCTTGCTGCCCAGGGACACCTTGGCTTTTTGTTCTCTGTCCTCCTTGTACTCACCCCCTACAGCTGTGGCTCAAGCAACCCTAGGTGTGGCTTAACCAATTGTGTTAGTAGGGGCAAGCAGCAAATCCTGGCAGCATCCATGTGATGTGAAATCTGCAGGCTCACAAAATGCAAGAACTGTGGGAGGATGGCATTTTCCATATAGATTTCAAAAGAAGTTATGAACATCCCGAGGCCCAGGCCAACACTTGTCACATAGGTAGCATGACTGTAGAGAACCCCTGCTAGAGCAATACAAGTGGAAATGTGGAGTCAGGGCTAGAGCCCCCAGAGAGAGCCCCCACTGATGCAATACCTAGTGGGGGTCATGGAAGTGTGGCTACCACAGAGAGTTCCCACTAGCATGATGCCTGGTGGAACCATGGAGGCAGGATTGCAACTGAGACACCAGAACTGTAGAACCACTAGCATGCGGCTCCTTCCTGGGACAGCTGCAATAACTGAAGTGTGGGCTGAGCCCAGGAAAGCCATGGAGGTGGGACTGTTTGAGGCTTTGAAGGCCTCACCCCCACACCAGTGTGCCCAAAATGCAGTACATGAAGTCAAAGGAGATTATTCTCCAGCTTTAAGACTAAATGTGATTTTGCTGTTGGGTTTCAGACTTATTTGGGGCCTATTATTTCTTTCTTCTTGCCTATTTCTTTTTTTTTTTTTTGGAAATGTCTATCCTGTGCCTATAGTGCACAGGGTGGTAAATACAGTGGTATATTCAAGTGTTTTTCTTGCTATTTCTTTTTTTTTTTTTTTGGAGTGGGGATGTCTGTCTTATGCCTGTCCCACCACCGTATTTTGGAAATAGATCACTTGTCTAATATCATAGGCTCACAGCTGGAGGCAATATGCCTCAAGACGAATCATGCTTTGAGTCTCATCTGTATCTGATTTAGAAGAGACTCTGGACTTTAGACTTTGAGCTGGTGCTAGAAGGACTTGACTTTGGACCTATCAGGATGGAATGAATGTAATTTTCACGTGAAAAGGACATGAATTTGGGGGGAAATGATCTGGCTGAAAATAAAAGGGATACTGATCATCACAGTGTTTTATTGGGCTCATTATATTTTTAAATAAATAAATGCATAAATAAAACAGAAAAAAATATTAAATAGCTCCAAGGATATTTTTAAGAGTAAATCTCTAAAAACCAAAATGAATCATCTCGGTGACAACACAAGGAGAGTTGCACATGCTCAGTGTAACAGAAGAATGTAGATTCTGATGAAATTCAAAGCTTTGCACACAGTGGTTGTGTGATCTGTATTTGGGATCACTGACATTCACTTTACATCAATTAAGCATTCTGTAAATGTAGAACTTAGTGCTAGCCCTAGTCTCTTATTTCATAAAGTTTTTATCTTGTGGGAAAGAAATAATTAATAAGAACTGCACAGAAGAAAGTGTAAGTGATATACACTTTCTGTACAGCCAAAATGGCTTGGAAACCTACAGAGACAAAAGGTACCCTGTTAATGTCTAAATTGTGAGTAATGTAAATCTTCAAAATAGCTAGAAATGTTTGGATGAATGTGAAATCTCAGGACAAAATTAAAGAACTGGACCATTAACTGAGCTAGAAAGTATCCACTGCACATTTAAGTACTAAAATTGAGTGATCTATAATGCCATTCATTTAGAAGTAAGCATTTCATAAATGTTACAATTCTGCCAAAGTTTATCATTAGGCCGGCCTCATTGGTTGGTATTAGTTGAGATTTGAGCTTTGCTATAATATGTGAATAGGGCTAATTAAAGAGTTACTGAGTTCATGGTGGATTGGCAGGTGGGTAAAAAGGAGCAAACACTACTGTGAAGAGATGGAGCTACAATGTCATAAACCATACATGAGGATTTCTAGAAGTAACTCACAGAAGGTCAGTTAGGAGCATATTTCTTGTTTACTTTATAAACAATAAATGGGTTCAGTGATGATCTGATTATCAATTATTGATTCAGTCATTTAACAATTCAAGTATATTCACTGGCTACCTTCTTTGTGCCTGCTACATAATTTCAGGTATGAAGATAAATAATGTTCCTATTCTCATGGACTTTTCCACTTGGTAAAGAACACAAATTATATATACATAAATAATAAATGATATAATTGCAGACAGTGCTAGGAAAAAAATAAAATAGAAGAATAGGATGGAAATGGAAAGTGGAGGGAGGAAGTAGGTGCTGGCCATGAGAATGTATCACTCAAATTTCCAAGTGTGTAAAGTAACTACCTTCTGATTCTATCACCCCATTTGCACTGAGGCCACACTTCCCAGGAGCTATTCCTAGTCATTGACTGAACTCGAGAAGGATTGCAAGACAGTCTCATTCTTGGGAGATCCTTGAATGCTCTGAGATAAGAATTTGGTCCAAGGACTCACCTATGGCTAAGCTCAGCTTTACTTAGAACTGCAATGCAGCTTAACATACGTTTACCCAACTTTTGTTCCTTCCTTCTCTCTTTCATTCAGACTCAGAACTGCTTTGTTTTTTGATAGCTTTCCAGCCTCTCTGGGATCCTTCTCTATTTTCTCTCATATGCATTTCCCCTTATAAATTTCTTTCATGTTTAATTCTGTGTTGGCATCAGCCTCTGAGAGGCCCTGGTCTAACACGGCGTTCTCAAGCTAAGGTGGACAGCAAGATCTCTCTGAAGAGGTGATATTTAAACAAAAACTTAAATGATGATAAGGAAGGTGTGTACGGGTTTACGGGAACAATCTTCCAAGCAGAGGGAAGAGTTAGTACAAAAGCCCTGAGTAAACATCTCAAGTGACTAGAAGGAGACCTGCGTGGCTGGAGCATAGTGAGAGAAGGGAAAGATGATACCGGAGGAAGGTAGTTCTGAGAGGCATATGTGAACAGAAGGCTGCAGCATCTTCACTCCTGGTGAGACAACAGATGAAATCTATCTACAAACAAAACTCCTGCCTGAAGTCACACGTTTGTTCTTATTTATTTTTAGCTTTAGAATTCTAGAATGTGAGGAATGGCAAAGCTGAACAAGAGGAAAGAGCCATGGCTGACAAACCGTGAGAATAACTGCATTAAAGGGGCTGTGGTCCCGCTGGAGATTGTAGCTCCCGACTGCAGCTAGAGGGAATCAAGGAGTGCTTCACATTAATCCTGAGTGTAGCTCATTCAAGACTTTCAAAACCTGAGTGCAGCCGTCCCTCTCCACCCACCGCAGTCTGTCATTTATCCAGCCTTTGATTAATAGCAGGAATTAGAGGCTGGCACAGTCATAAGATGAAGCTGTAATTTTAAAGCTCTACGTATATCACAAGGTAGATAAATAAGCAGAGGATCTGTTTCTTCCACTACATGTTTTGCGGCTTAATTGATTGAGCATCAAACGCATGTGCTGGAGCATCATTCAGAGAAATGAAGTGTAATGGATTACGCATCTACAAATCTATATTTGCATATACTCAGGTCTTTATTTTTTTGCAGTAGGAAGACATCCTCCACTTAGTACATTCAAGACTTGTTTCCTTTTTTGTAAAATGAAGCAGTCATGCCAGACGCACTTGTCTCACAGCAAAGTTGTTGGAATATCTGATGGAGCTTAAATAAGAGATTAAGTTGCAAATATTGACCATCTCCATTTCCCTAACTCCAAAAGAAAAATCTGTCTTTCCCCATTCGTTTTCTTACATACTTCCACCCCATAAGGTGAAGTTTGTCTTTGCCAGTTTCCTGGTATTCAACCTGGTATTATGATGAATTTAGATTGGAGTGTGCTAAAATTTACCCAAGACATGGGTAAAATAGTGGAAGGAAAAGAGTAAGAAAGTCTATGCAGTCTAGAAGGAAAATTCCCTTGATCTTCTTTGCCACAAGGAAATGTTTTAAGTTGCGTAATTATCTATTATTGTTGCATTACATTTCTTTGAATGGTATGCTATGTTAAAATTGTATCATGTAAATTCCAGTTTTGTGAGTCAGAAATAAAATTATAAAGCGGGTAGGAAATTATTTTTGAATTATAGGAATGATAGCCATTGCTGTGTTGGGGAGTTATTAATAGTATGTTTGATGGTAAATTTCCGACTCTGGCTCAGATAACTTATTTTCAAATTATAGCCCTGCCAATTAATCATTTTGAGGACTTGGCGGTCAACTAATCACCAGTTTCCTCATGGAAGAACAAACAATGTGAAATTTGCCTAGTTTCCAAGCGTGTTATAAGTATAAAATGACATTTAGTATATAACTTGCTTTGATATGAGCTATACATCCAGACACAGACATAAAACCTTTGAAATATTCTTATTCTTGGCACTTTTCTTAAAGAGTTAAAGAATGATTGATGTTTTTCTGTGATAGTTTTATAACTTTTTGTTTCTTTCTTTTTGTTATATTCTCAAAACATATAAGGTTGATAAAAGTGGTCAGCGTTTATACACACGCATGCATACATGAATCTGTAGCTACTAGTCACATATATTTTATTTTGTAGGTAGATGTATTGTGAGTGGACAGTAGAAAGAGCAATTATGTGAAGAAAGAGTCTGAAAAGATCCATTAAAAGCATGGGAAATGATGGATAGATGGGTGTTCCCAGGATTTGAGTTACCCTGGGCACAATCATTAATGCTTTGGATATCAGGATCTAACATTTAAGGCAGAACTCTGGAAGAAAGGCTCTTTCCACCTCTTTCTGTCTTTCACTATCTGTTTCTACTCACTGCTATAGAGGACCACCATTCTGGCAGCACCACGAGGATTGGTACCCTTTGCAGGATGTGGAGATGCCACCCTTGACACGAACATTGGCTCTCCTGTGGTGAAAAATGTCAGCAGAAAGCAAGCCTTCTCTTCGTGCAGGTAGGAACAGAAACAACTCAAAACACAGAGCAGGAAAGAAAGACCATGGAAGACAACAAATGGGGTGAGTGTATCTCTTCAACTTCTCTGTATGCACACATGAGTCACTTCCGTGAGTACTCATTTTAAGAATGGAGTCTTAACACTAATGCCACTTGGGCGCTGATATTCATCAATTCTATAGACTTCAAGGTCACTCTGCAATACATAGTGTGTGAGAAGTGGTGACATGAGAGAGAGAAAGAGATAGGGGGGAAAGAGAGAGAGAGAGAGAGAGAGAGAGAGAGAACTACGGAGGTTCAAAGGAGTAAGAAATGCAAGGGAGATAACAATAGCAAACACTCAGCTTTTAGCACAATTTAATAAGTGTCAGGCACAATTTTACATTTATATGTGCATATAAGTGTGTGCGTATGCATAAACCGACATAGTTAATTGCACCTATACATACACAACATAATCATTTATTCGTTACAACACCTCTGAGCTAAATAAATTAGTATCCACATGATATCCTGCCTTCAGAAAACTGAGACAAAGAGAGGTTAACTTGTCTAAAGTCATATTGTTAATGAGTAGGGGAGCTGGGGTTTAAATCCCAGAAGTCTGTCTCTTAGGTTCATACTGGCAATCATTATATTTTGCTACCTAGATTCAAATAAGAGAGATTTTTTTAAAAAGTGGGCCTTAAAAGATGAGAAGTGCAGTGATGAGGGGTTTCTCAAGCTGAAGAAATACCATGAGAAGTTCGGAGGTGGCAGCCTAGTACAGATAAGGGAATTGAGGAAGATAATGATAAATGGTTACTTACAGGCCATACAGGATGAGTGGTCTGAAAATATGGGATTTTTTTTTTTCTCAACCTGTTACCCAAGGCTCAAGGGGTATAATGCCGATTGGTCATAGGATACCAAAAATTGCAATGATGGAAAATGTCCTCAGCCCCTACTTTAATTACAAATAAAAAGTTTGGAAGCTATGGGGACTTGCAGCAGAAATAGTCATTTATGACAGATGTTGCTCTGAGGTTGTGTCTTCTCTCATTTGAATTCCCCATGGCAGTGGTTCTGCGGTGCTCAGACAGTGAGCATACCTTCCAAGCCTGAGATTTCCTTGGAGATCATAGGCTTGTCTAGCATCAACTTTCCTCTGTTTGCTGCTCTGAGGATTTCCTACAATCATTTGTCCTTGATCAGAGGTTGGATCATCTTTCTCCCTCATTCCCGATGCACAGGGCCAGGACTCTAAGGCAATATGACAACACGTGAGTCTCCAACGCTCCAAATAGTTCCTCTCTGTGGACTTCTTGTTCTCACACTTTCTGGGCAGGAAATATCTCTCCTTTGCAAGGGCAGATGCCAAGGACTCAATTTACTGCCAACTCAGTTAACAAGTACTTTTGATCACTTACTGAGTACAGAATGCCAAATGAATTGTATCGAAAGATGTAAAAGAAAGTTTTAAAAAATGATACTGGTAGTATAGACACTAATGGGAGTGGAAATCACTCATGGAACAAAAGTAGAAGAGATATAATTTAACAAGATGCAAATGTAAAATCATTTGTTATATCCCATTATATTTCTGCATCATTTCTAACAATAAGACCAAAGGGAACCATGATAACAAATGTTTTCTGAGTTCTGCTCTTGAGATAGCAAATACAACACAGAGCAATCAAAGCCCAGAACATAACATGATCTGTTGTAAAACCAATGTAGGCTTGATCAGAGCAAGTACGTGTACACTTCCCTGAGCTGTGGGGAAAGATAATCGTTCCTACATTATCCATGACTCAGTCCTTAAGCTTAGTGATTTCTGATGGCAAGTTTTCTAGGAAGAA
>NW_012155173.1:5271920-5273839 GCF_000956105.1 Propithecus coquereli | reverse complement strand
GTCACCCAGATAGTATGCATTGTACCCATTAGGTGTGAATTTACTCATCTCCTCCTCCCTCCTCCTTGATTTCCGATGAGTTTTATTTCCATAAGTGCACATAGGTGTTGTTTGATTAGTTTCAATTTAATGGTCAGTACATGTGGTGTTTGTTTTTTCAATTCTTGTGACAATTCACTTTAAAAAATGGTCTCCAGTTCCATCCAGGTTAACACAAGTAGTATGGAGATACCTCAAAGAACTAAAAATAGACCTCCCATTTGATCCAGCAACTGCACTGGAATGTTTATAGCAGCACAATTCACAATTGCAAAGATGTGAAAATAACCCAAGTGCTTATCGATACATATGTGGCATTTTGAAGATGCTGCAGATGTTGGAAAGTAATACAGAAGCTCCGATATTGGGAGGCATGGCTGGGCCATTGATATTCTATTTCTCCTTTGAAACTCACCAATCATGTAATGCATTCCTCCTTTTACTGGGAGAATGAATCAGAGGGAGAGGGCATGAAGTGGTACTACAGGAAGACACTGAATGAAGAGATCCAAGATCCAGAAAATGAAGACGTTCTGCAACAACTGTGTTGCTAAACATCCTGACTAAGGGTTGATTACTTTCACTCACCATCTGCTCTATTAATTTGAGTTGGAAAGGAATAGGAGTCCAGAACCAAACTCCCAGAAGTACAGATATCATAGATGCAGATTCAATAAAGAGTTAAAATGAAAGCTGAGACAAAAGAAAATTTAGTTTGGTTATGTCTTGTCCTAGGTTCATGCTGTGCTTTGTTCTTCTAGAATTTAGTTAGCGCGAGTGCCTCTTGCACAATGCTCACCACAAAGACAGGAGGCATGAAATTTGCATTCTATTGCACATGAGGGGATTGACGCTGAGAACTGGACCTGGTCTTTGATTCTGCCTTCCCTCATCCAATCATTCCTAGGTTTATCTTACTTTCAAAATATTAGAATCTGTTCTGTTAACTCTACCCCATCTGTTCTTGTCCACACCATCATTTTCACTCTCCTGTGTCACTACACTTGCCTCCTAAGCGGTCTTCTTACCTCTAGTATCAACTCCCATCTTCAATCCCACTTTTAATCTCTGATTCATTTTGCAGCCAAGAGAATCTTCTAAAACAGAAATCTGACCATGTCTTCTTGCTTTGCTAACCTCCAATAGCTCTTCATTTTCCTCACATCTAAACTTCAAGTACTTTATAATGGTCTTGCATAACCTGTCCTCTGTTCAGTTGTCCGAGCTTAACTCTAATAGTTTACCTGAACCCTTACAGTCTTTCTCCAGCCTTGTCCAGCTCTTCTCATTTCCTTAAATATACGAGACTTTGTTTCCCCTCAAGGCTTTTGCATATTCCATTCCCTTCTCTTGGAACACACTCTTTTTTCTTCCTTCACCCTAGTCCCACTTCTGTTAATCTCCATCATTCCCTTCCAAAATTCTCCTTTGCCCCAGGGATGGGTTAAATGTCCCTGTAAGGTTTTCACATTTTGCCTTGTCACTTTTTCTTTGTTAGTTTTGTTTCTGTCTCTTCTACATGCTCATATCCTTCAGTGACTTCCAAAGTAACAGACTATGTTTTCCCTATTCATCATCATTTGTCAGAATTTAGCATGGTGTCCAGCACAAACTGAGAAATTAACACTTAAACATGGATTTGATACACTTCAACCAGGCATTTAAAAAATCCTCTAATTTAGTATTCTGTAGATAAGCAAGGATTTTGTGTTTAGATTAACAGCTAGTTGAGTTGATATCTCTTAAGAGAAAAACTCTACAGAAAAAAAAAAGAATTCCCAAATATCAAAGACTATTGCAAGTGGTGGTGACTTTAAACATGTCCTGAATGTGGAATATCATTATGTCATAGAGTCAATGAGTTGTGGCTTATGGCACAA
>NW_012155173.1:5267919-5269250 GCF_000956105.1 Propithecus coquereli | reverse complement strand
CCTCCATGATGAAAACTGAAGATACTGCAGGTGAAATGCAAAGTACGGTGCACTTTAAGAGAACAACCGATATTGCTATTCAATTTGGCTTGTTATGATTTGGCAAACTCGTATGTACAACTTTACCAGGTTCCATCCCCTGATATCTGTCTTCCTATAAATGCCGTATTTTACTGTGCATGAAGGGCAAATCCTGCCCTAATATTTGCATTTTGTTTCCTTGGTTTTCTCTGCTTTTGCATCAATATCAAGGAAATTCCCCCTTTCAAATTAAAGGGAGATTTAATGTTCTAAAGCATAGCTTCTCCCTCTTGCTTTAGAAGTGTGGTATTTCGATGTGATTTGCACAGACTTTTAGAATGGAAGATGCTCTATAGAGTTAGCACAATATGTAGTGTTAATGTGGCCACGACTCAGTGTCAATATCTCAACCCACTCATGAGTTAGAGCACCCACTGTAGTGCTGGGATGTTCAGAAATTTGTGGATGTGTTTATGAGCAACACACAGTGAAAGGGAAATTTGCTCTAAGGTAACAAAATAAGTTTCCCTGGTCTCTCTTCCCCATCCCTCTGTCTTCTCACTTTAACATTCCTGAGTCAGAGCACTCAGGAACAAAGGGAAAATAACATTTGACTATTAATGGGATGTTAAGAACTATAAATACAGAGGGTTGGAGGGAGCTTTAAAATGTTTGGTTCAACTCCTACACAGTATTGTGTGGTGTAATCTGAAACAACTTCTGGAGTCAAAAGCTTTCATTAACTTCTGAGGTCTCCTGTTGCATTTGGGGGAAGCTATGACTTCTTAAAATTTATGATTTTTTAATATTTATTTTTTAATAAGCATCTTAAAATACTTAGCACATGTTCTGAGTCTGTCTTATGTTAGGTTTCTTGAAATTTATGATTTTTTAATATTTATTTTTTAATAAGCATCTTAAAATACTTAGCACATGTTCTGAGTCTGTCTTATGCTAGGTTTCTTGCTTGGCGTCTCTTATTCAATCATCTTGTCTTTCTCCTTTGAAATTCTCGCTTGCTGCTGTGTTTGGGGATTTACCATGAGCACAAACTGAGTGGTTCTCAGATGCCACACATTTACTTCTTTCAGTTACTCTAAGGAAGTAAGGAAGTAAAGGTAGAGACAGGTCATGCAACCTGTCTAAGCTCACACACCAGTAAGCAGTGCATGCTGGATTGTAACTCAGTCTACCTGACTCCAGAGTGTGCACTGCTGACAAGTGTGCTGCCCTCTGATGTCTCCTTTCATTGACTATTCCTGCGCATACTCAAAACAGGATTACTGTCACAGTAATAATATTAATCTTAC
>NW_012155173.1:5265867-5267869 GCF_000956105.1 Propithecus coquereli | reverse complement strand
CTATGTTGATAAAAATCCCTTGGCAAACCTTACCTGTGTTATTTAAACTCAGCCTCAGTTTCCTCATATATAAATGGGAATGAAAACATTTACTCAAAGAATTAGAGAAAATACATCTGTATCCCCCAAAACAGCACTTGTCACACGAAGTTTTAATGTAAATACATGTTCTAAATAGGACTTCAGTAAAGTGATGAAATACAGCTTACTTTTCATTTGACATGTTTCTATCAAGTTCGTATTTTATGATAGCCACTTGAGTAGAATGGAATAAAAAATAACTGTGTAATTTCACAATTAGCAGGCACAGGGTAGAAGTAATGACAGAGATGGTGACCTAATAACATGAAGTACCGTGCGTGTACCATATGTGCCATAATGTGGAAAGTGCATTGCAAAAATAATAAGAAAGCTCTATAATGGTAAATGTTGTTGGGGATGTGGGGATATGAAGCTACCATGTACCACTGGTTGTAGAATAGATGGATATAGGTGTTCTGGAGAACATTCTAGCTACACCTCATCAAATTAAGTGTAGAAATAGTCTCATTCCACAAGTCTTCTCTGGGTATATGTTCAAAAAGAATTTTCATGAATACACATAAAAGGATGAGGAGAAGGTGTTTATGGTAGGAAGTTGGAAGCAGTGTAGGAGCCCCTCCTAGAGCACTAGGAGGGTAAAATATGGCAGCTGCATGTCACAGGGACCAGAGGTCATGAGACACCATGTGTTAGATGTGAACATAGCAAAGTGGATGGGTCTGGAAAACAGAAGCAACAGGATGAGAATCACCAGTTTTCGTAGATACAAATTAAAACTGTACTAACCACAAAATAACAATGTGCATACAAAAACTCATATAAGCAAAAGGGTACTCATTAAATACATTGGACTAATTCCCTGTGATGTAGGGAAGGAAATGGCCGTGCACAGGAATAAAATAAATAAGACATGATCAGATCTTTGTAAGGACAAATCATAAAAATTTGTACTGAACTGAGAGGTATGAGTTAGACAGCTCTATCCACGAGAAGGGAAAAAGTGATAAAAATGCACAATTTTTCTTAGGATGAAGGAAAAAAAACTTCCATAGAACACCATTAATTCGTTTAATGAATGTTTATTTTATCCTTACAATATGCCCAGCACTATTTGCTAAGGAAAAACAAACAAACAAAAAATTCAGAATAGTCCAAATTCCAAAACCTAATGCAGCTTAGATTTTATTGGTGAGGAGGCAGCCTACAAAGAAGTACACACAATGATTTCATGTGTCAGACATGCTATGAAGAAAGATAATCCAATACAGAGTAAGTGAATGTGTGGGGAAATGGGGGGCACTCGAGATAAGGAGAACAGAGAAGTCCCGTCTGAGAAGGTGACCTTTTAGCAGAGATGTAAATAAAATCCAGGAGAGAAGTATCCCAAAGTCCAGGTTGGAGCATAAGTAGCTGAGGCAATGACAAGTGAGCAATGAGCAAGCCCGTGCTCTCCGAATAGCAAGAATAACAGCGTGGCTGACATCAAGGAGCAAGAAAGTGCATATGAAAGAGGAGGTCAGTTGGAAGGCATGAGACAAACCACACAGGGTCTCCAAGGGCAAAGTAAGGGGTTATGGTACCATTCTGAGTTTGGCGAGAAGCCAGGCATAGATTTGAGATGGGCAGTGACAGGAATTGACTTACTTTTTAAAAATGTTCTCTTAGGCTACAGTTGGGGACCCTTCTCAGGGGTCAGGATCAAGGGTTGAAGTAGAAAAATCAAGTGGAAGACTATTTCAGTCATCAGGCAGGAGATGATATCAGCTTGGATGACATGTGATCAGGGCTTCAGGGGAATAGTCACTGTTTCAGCAAATGAGCTCAGGACAGGACGTTTTTGGATGAAAAACATCATTAGATCTAGCTCAGAGATGTGGACTTTCTAGGTGATTTAGGACATGCGGTAAATGTGGAAGGAAGGAAAATATGGATGGGAGAAAGACTGAGGCCAGATTAGGAA
>NW_012155173.1:5259924-5261769 GCF_000956105.1 Propithecus coquereli | reverse complement strand
ATGAAAGTGCCTCCCTTGGTAATTTTTTTAAGTTGCTAAAAATAGTTTCAATCTTTATATTCAAACTGAATGCAGTTAGAAGTGCCACTGAGAATGCCCTTACATTGCATGTTTGTTAGTAGAAGTGGGGAGCCAGAGGGGAACCCCATCACTTGAGACATAAGACATCTTTGTGTAGATCATTTCCTCAATGCAGATTATTTACAGTATTTTTCTTGGTTGCTATAGATTGTGTAATGTCAAAATGGGGCAAAATTTATAGACCAAAGTGCAGAAGGATCAAATGGCCTTCTGGAGTGAAACTGATCACTTTACTATGCTAATATATCATCACTGTTTCTAGAATATGCTTCTATTATTTCTCATATATCGTATTAAATTGTTTACATGTCTTTCTCACTACTAGCCTGTAAGTTTTTCTCAGGTAAGGGCCATGTCTGGTTTAACTTATTTTCCCTAGTGCTCAATATACCTCCTGATATAAATTGTGATATAAAAGTTCAAGAATGATTTATTAAGTTTTCATTGTAACAAATATCATATTCCAAGAATTGCACCTCTAAGACCCAATAGAATTGCATCCATGAAAATTCAATCATGAAAGTTTGTACAAAATCACCTGTTATGGTGTTACAAGCTCAGAGGTAGATTGAAATCAGCCGCTGTGGGAGTATTTACACCAAGGAGAGTGGTAAGCACTACAAAACACCACCCTCTCCACTCTGGTTGTTAAACATTTAATAGCACAACAAGACCTGTGCCTCCTACAGTTCCTCTCTAGCTGTCTTTCCTTTTTTCTTGCTCTCCAGTGCAAGGAGAGTTTGGGTTTAGAACTTTCCTCTTGAACCTTGGCTAATTCTATGCCTGACCTTAAAAGCATTCTTCCTGATTTTGCTTTTATTCTATAACATTCTCTCTTTCCTTCTCTTTCTCTCTCTCTGCACACCCCCACCCCCCAAACTTAATGACACCAAGACTCATTCAGGCATTTGTTTTAATGGAAGGAAATCAGTTTTGGTTAAAGTCTTATCATTAAGGACCGCAGCGTAAGAAAAAGCATGGATTTCAGAATTGGAGTTGGAATCCTCTCTCCACCTCTTAGCTCTGTCTTTGAAGGAGTTACTTAACCTCACTAATCTTCTGTTCTGTAGTCTGTAAAGGAGACAATAAAACCAATCACACAAGTTTGCTGTGAGGATTATATGAGATCATGTATCTAAAATAGCTAACATGGTGCTTGGTTCAGAATAGGTAGGCAGTAAGAGTAGCTATCTTATTATGCCATGTTTTTCTTTTAGGATTAGAACTGGGCCTTTACTCTGTCAGCAGCACATCTGTGTTTAAACAGGAACTGGAGAGAAAAGACCTGGAACAGATGCCAGGCTTTGGCACTTAAGGTTGCATGATCTGGGCAGAACTTTTTGAATCTCAGTTTTCCCACTGTGAAAGAGGATAATGATATCTTACACGCCTCCCTCCCAGTACAATTGAGAGAATCAAATGAGATAATAAATGTGGAAAAACATTGAACACTAATAGGGGAAACCATATAAGAGCTTAAAAATTCATGCATCCTTCTGCTATCGGAGGGTACAGGAGAATAAAAAGCAAAAAAAAAAAAGAAAAAGAAAAAAAATTGTGTATTTTTTACAAACACTTCCACATTTTTTAACTGGAAAAAAATTCTAAGAAAAAGAATACATACAGAATATGAATAAAACAGATAATTGCTGTGCTGTTATTGATAAGAAAATTGAAAACAAGCTAAATATCCAATGAGAGGAAATTATTAAGTAGATTAAAACCATCCGTATAGTGAAATGATCTGTAGACATTAAAGTCATT
>NW_012155173.1:5257445-5258324 GCF_000956105.1 Propithecus coquereli | reverse complement strand
TTTTCTGTAGGGTGGGCAATATATAAATATATATAGAAGAACAAATCTTCCTAAAGAAGCTAGGCAGGGGGAACCACTGCTTAGTTCATTAGTGTAAAAAAAAAATAGCCAATAGTGTTATAATGTTTCCATGTCCTGCACAGATGTTATTTCTATGCTTAATCTAATGTCTATACCAGTGATCTTCATCCCTGATTTTTAAATAGGCCGTGACATCTTCAATTATCTCAAGATACGTTGAAAATTTATCAAAGATTCTTGAAACAGAATTAAATGTCATACTGGCTAATTATAAAAATAAATGCAGGTAAGAGAAAGTTTATGTCATTGAATTAAACTGATGGCTTTTAAATGCTGCTTGTTCGTGGAGGTTTGGAACTGCTGATTTGGGAACTGCAGGATAAGGCAAATATATCAAGAGATGCAGGCAGAGAGAGGTGTCCCTGTGATGGGGAGAGATTGAAAGCTGGTGACAAAAGCTGTTGAGTTGAGAACACCTTGCCGCTTATTATGGTTAAGATAGCTTGCCTCGCCTTGGGCTCTTTATTTTAATGCAGATGTCTGAGAGTGAGCGGGTGATTGAGGGAAATGGAGAGAGGTTATGTGTCTTCACAGGGCAAGATGGCAATTGAATGACTACCAAACCCATCCCCTGTGATGTTAATATATGCACCCATTGTTCCACCCTCTTTTCTAGTAATGGTAAACAACATTTGTCACTTGCAATAGACTACTTTCCACTTCCAGACTGATGGTGAGCCCGCATTTGTATTTCAAGTGCCAAATCTCAGGCTGCAGAAGCAAGAAGCCCAGAAAAGATGTATGTCGTGGGTGGAAAGAGAGAACAGGACAAGGTTCGCATGTGCAATTCAGCGAATC
>NW_012155173.1:5243154-5244465 GCF_000956105.1 Propithecus coquereli | reverse complement strand
CTCTTGCTCAGGCTGGTCTCAAACTCCTGACCTCAAGTGATCCTCCTGTCTCAGCCACCCAAAGTGCTAGGATTATAGGCGTGAGCCTCTGCCGTGCCTGGCCTTTTTATTCTATTCTTTCTTTCATTCCATCCTCTCAGTCAAATGCAAAATGCTTCACAGGAAATCCTCTGGGCATTTAGACAAACAGTGAGTGGCCAAGCATGAAGAAGATATCATACTAGGGATGGGGATCTTAATCTAGGTTTCAGAATTTGGTAAACTAAGAAGGAAAAGCCGAAGGGAACATTCCAGATTGGCAGTGGGCAGGGAAGTATAAAGGACCAATGTTTTTTATCTGGAGTTGTTCCATAGCATGTAAAGGAACCCAAACATATGAAAGCCAGTTCCTGAGATTCTCATAAATGGGCGATACAGAGGAAAAATGGAGAACAGTCATGCCCTGATCCAGGGCTGAAATGATTTATCCAATAGGCTTATTATCGCATTTGTTCTCAGCCTATCCATATAGTGGCTCTTCCATATCTTTAAAAAGATTCCATCCATGGAACCCTAGAGAATTCTACTGCCAGCCCAATTTACATTCTTCTACTACCATGGCAACCAAGGAAAGAGGCAGTATTTGTAGGAAGGAAAGTCCCAGGAAAGCAAGGTTTGGTCCATGCCCCTATTCCCAAAATAATGGTGGTCAGAAAGGTATTCATTCATTCATTCTTCATTTGTTCATTTATTTGTTTATTGGTTTTGCTCAGATTCCTGCTATGTACCCACTCTCAGGATCTGAGACTGTGCAGTCCAATAGCAGATAAAAGGGAAAGAGAGAGAATCATGCTGGTTTCTGGATATACTTCCTACCTCTAGCTCAACACTGAAGTGACAAGAATGAGTTAGCTTATGAGAGCTTACAGTGAAGGCAACAGATAAGTGGGAAATGAGTAGGTAATTCTACAAATGTTCATTGGTCCCTTAATATTGTCTAAACTCTGTTGTATGAATTGAAATAGTTTTCAAATGAACTCAATTTTATTCTGGTCCAGAAGGAATTGTTTGTTTTTGGAGGCAACAAGAGGAGGAAAGGCAAGGTGCCACAAAATTGGATTCTAAAGGTGTCAGCTATGAGATGAAGCAATGAAGGAACAGCTTGGGCTGGGGATAGTCACAAAAGCTTTTTGGGAGAGATGAGCCTTTAAAGGATAAATAAGTAAATATCAAAGGCAGTGATGATCACAGTGTGTGGGGAATATGGGAAGGGGCCTTCAGGCTGGAATAGTGAGGAAACTCAGGAAGTGAGTTTGGGTGAGTGACTAGGAC
>NW_012155173.1:5237934-5243104 GCF_000956105.1 Propithecus coquereli | reverse complement strand
TGGCAGATTTGGTGTCTGGTGAGGGTCCTTTCTCTTATGTCCAGACAGCTATCTTCCCTCTGTGTTCTCACATAGCAGAAAAAGAGCAAGAGAGCTCTCTGGGGTCTCTTGATAAGGAAACCAATTCCATTTGTTAGGTAGATAGCTAGAGACTTCAGGTCTCCTACGGATGAAAGTGGGTGCCATTATGGTCCAACCCCCCACCAATGAACTTTCAGAGATGCTCATGAGAAATCCACATGCACAATAAGACTCAAGTCATACATTAATAACTCCCAACTGTCCGATCAAAGTGGTTTCATTGTGATGTCTGAGCCAGGAGGAGAGGTCCCTATCCGGACTCTATAAAACAAGACCCAGACCACAACAAAGTCCTTTTCTCTCTCTCTCTCTCTCTCTCTCTCTTTGCTATGACAGTGGATCTGGTCATCATCTGTGGCTTATATAGATCTCAATCTGTAAACCTATATCTTGTTCTTGCTCTATAATCCTATCTTTCTCTCCTCAATAAACTTCATTTTCATGCTTGCCTTACTTTGGTGTGTCTGGTCACTCTTTAGCCATGAATGCACCAAGAAGACATTTCAGACTGCCAAACCCTACATATTCATGAGGTCTCCACCCTTATAAGCTAATTACCTCCCAGAGACCCTGCCTCCCAATAGTATCACATGAGGGTTAGCATTTCAATATGTACATTTTGGAGAGACACATTTAGTCCATAACAGCTATTCTACTGATCATTATCCATTTTCTTTTCTCCCTGGATTCCAAAGCATTTTGTTATATAAGTTTCAATTTAGTTCCTCTCTATAAAAGCAGAGAAGACATGGAGATCACATTTATTGATTAGTATCTACAAAGAAATTCATATGGTATTCTAAAATGGGCTTTACCAAGCATTACAACTACAGTATTATGTTCCTGTGGAAAAGACAATCTATTTCATTTTGTGTAGTTAAGTGTCTCAGGATGAAACAAATTCCAACATATTCCATTAAATAAATGTGGAGATTTTATAGCAATCTAAATAGGTATAGCTCAAGGACATTGCCTCATATCATTCTATTCCCACCCTTACCAAATTTCCTATTGGTATTAGGCATAGCACGTTACATGCCTTTTAGATCATAGGTGATCATATTATTAATCAGGCATTCCCTCCCTTAAGTATATGCCTTCAAAATAAATCTCGTGTAATTTTTATTTTACTTCAATGAATAATATTTAAAAGTAAAATTTAGAGTGAAATTTGCTATATTAGCCTATCTATTAATAGCAGTATGCATTATACTTTTGTTTCCATGTACATACTGCTTTGGTTTGAAGAAGATCCTTAAATTATTTCTGAGAAAAGACTCTGTGCTGATTGACAGTTACACAATGCTAGCTATTAATATTATTCCATGTCTGATGGATTTCTCCCACCATGATATACTTTGCAAGTTCCTGGGGTGAACTTTGATTTGTCACCTTGGGAACCAAAGAAAGAAGAAATAAATCTTGAAAAAGCTCAACATCCATCTTTTTGGAAAAGAGTAAAGAAGCAAATGAGTAAATAACATCTACATCAATATTCGATGTCTACATGCACACCCGAACTTTGAAGAACATCTGTCTTCCTGCCACTAATGATTTTGTTCCAGATGTAATCCAAATATGTTTGCAAATGGGGAGCAGAGGGGTTAGCACAATTTACTTTGCAAGCAGTTGGTGGTTATCATAGTTATTTTTTTTTGTTCCTTTTTAAAAGTATATACATTTCAAAAGCGATATGGCACCCTACAATGAAATGTTTGAAAGGACAGTAAAATAAATCTAAAATTGCCTTTGGCTTTGCTCTGATGTTCATCTTCTTAAAAAGGGAGGCATTAAGGTGTGATGGCAAGAATATGGATTTTGGAGTCAGACGTGAATTTGAAGCCCAGCTGGTCAACAGCATTTTATGTAGTGATATGAACAAACTCCTCATTTATGTCTATGATTTACTATATGACCTTGAAAAAAACATTCCTATTAATAATAGTAAGAATAATTGAGTAGGTATTTTACATGGAATAACTTTTTATAATCTTCATATCTGCCCTGTAAATTTTATGCTATTAATATTCCAGTTTTAGTCTCGAGAAAACCAAGACACAGTGAGGTGAAGCGATATGCACAGAGACCCAGAGGTAAAGTGGAAACGTCAGGTTTTCCAAGACAAATTCAGAACCTCAACTCATTACTTCTCAGCTCACCCAGACTCAAGCTTCCCATACTGAAAGCAGCCGCATTCTAATGTCTTCTGTGCAGCACTGTGTCTACAGATACTGCAGAGTGCAGCAGCTACAAAATAGCAATACTGGTAAGAGCAAGAACAGCTAATACTTGTTAGGTACTTACAATGTGACTGCTACTGTCCAGAAGACTTACTGTATTTAATCTCATAAAATCCTCCCTATAACATGCTGGGGTATATCCTTTTATAGATAAGAAAAGGGAGGCACAAGAAATTGAGGCCTAGCTCATAAAATTATTAAATGTTAGGGCAAGAATTTGAATACAGGCATTCTGACTCCAGATGGTGCATCTTGGTTTTTTATTCTTTTCTTTTTTTTTAAGTTGTTATAGCACATCTTAAATACTTGTTGAATGAATGAGTAAATTTTTTCTCAGTCTTAATTCTTCATTGCAAATGACTGTGATTAACAACTTAATGAAATATATAGATGACACTTTTGTGAAAGGATTCATCATCATCACTCCTATTTTATGAGGACACTAAGGCTGAAAAAAGGTTCAGTAGTTTCACCAAATTCACTTATGTAGGAAAGGGTGGAGCAGAGCCTGAAACCTGGCCTTGACAGTCCAGATGCTGTGCTCCTCAGCTTCTCTGTGTTGACGCATCTAAAGGGCGAATGGTCTTGATGAAAGGTTCTCATGTATCCGATGCTTTGTGACTGCAGACTCATGCTCTTCCTTAGACCGCATATTTCTTTATTTATTATAACAAATTGGAAATAAATATATCCAATTTGTATTAGACAGTGGTAAAAATCAGAGAGCTGAGTCACTGGGATGTTCAAAAGATTTTTAAAAGCCATTTGCAGCCTGCAACATGGAAAGTGCAGGAAGAGAGACTTGACACATTGAAATTCAAATGTATCTTTCTGGCAGAAAACTATCTCTGGATCCTGGGAAGCCTGAGTCTGGGTGAGCTGAGAAGTAATGAAGCCCTGCGTCTCATGTCATTGACTCTGGCATTTCAAGCACCACATCCATAACAGTACACGCAAACTGCTGGGTCCCTCTCTACTTCACTAAATTGAAATGGTTCCGCAGGGGAATATGGCAACAGGGTTGTAAGAAAAATAACATTCCTTTTTCCTGTGTAAAAAGAGAAGGTACTGATGATGTTTATTCAAAAGAGCAACATCTGGAAATGGTGCTGGGACATGGTGACACCATGCCTAGCCATGCTTCAGTAAAGACACACGACATCTTAGAGACAGTGCTGACACAGTGCTGTTATTGATGGCTTTTTGTTTGGTTGTTTTTTGGGGATGGAAGCAATGAGGAAATTCAGAACTAAGGAGCTTCTCCCATTCCACCCCAATTCCCTCTGTGTAGCAGCTTCGACTTTTGGTTGCCATTGACAGAAACCCAGAAGCAAATTAGCTTAGATTAGAAAAAATTAATGGCTCCCATGTTATAAAGTGCAGAGTTACCAGTTTCAGACAATGCTGGATATGGGGGCACCAATATGTGATGAAGATCCATTATTTCTCTCCCAGACTTTTGTAAAAGAAGTGAGTCTGGTTTCCTAATAGCTTAAAAAAGCAGTACCAGAATTTAGTCTCTTCAACTCTGATTGGCTTCACTTGGTCAGCACATCTACCTTCTAACAATCACGTCACATGAATGCAGCATTTGATTCTCTTAAGCCGTCATTAGAGCTACAGGTGGACTGAACACCAATACTACGTATAGACTGACACTAGAGGAAAGATGACCCACTTCAAATAAAATCTGAAATTTTCACAAAAGGAGAGTGAATGGATGCTGGATAACAAGAACAGCTATGTTTGATGTTCCTGCCCTTCTACTAGACCTCAAGGACTTGAGGACTTAGTAACTAGGACTTAGTAACTAATTAAGGACTTAGTAACTAATTAAATTCTAATTGATTACTGTATTGAAAGAATTCTTATATCTCATGAAACTCAGAGTTTGTATAGTCAAGGTCCAAGGATTGGATTTATCCCAAAGGTGTGTTTTTCTAAGAATTGGACAGGTTGGTTATTAATTGTAATTCGATGTTTTTGGTTTTAAATCCAGATTTTTCAGGTTCTCCTAAGAAATTGGAAGATTTGGCCCCTCTGAGCCAACATTCTAGCTTGGCAGTTACCATCTGGGGATGAACAAAGATACATGCTCCAGTTCATCATATCTCAACTGTTTTACATCCTCTCCCCAACACAGAAGCCAAACATAAGTCATCAGAATTCAAAATATTTGCCCTGATGACGTGCTTGAAGCAGAAAAATTTTTCTCTATTGAAACGGGGGTGGTGGTGGTGGTAGAATGAGTACTCGTGTGCCGAGAAAGTGGAAGCAAATATGTTATTTAGGGAAGTAAAGAATAGCTTTAAAGGTTTAGTAAACAAACACTTGATGTACATAATTTATTTAAATTAAGAAAAGTAGGCTTTTACATTGCAACCCTAGATCAATATTACTCAGCATCATTTTAAAGATTCTGAAACCGATACTAAAGATGATAAAATCTTGCCAAGATGAGATAAGTAGTAGAGCTGAGATATTAGGTCCACATGTTTTCCTTCCTCCGCTCCCCTCTTCCCCACCACACACCATGAACACATTGTAGAAAACTGGGGAAAATAGAAGGGAAAACATTTATTTACTTAAATTGTAAAAGTAATTAAATATTTGCAGAAAAAAAATCTCACTGGTAATTCTACCACACTAAAACCAAAAAAAAATTATTTTTCTGTCTTTTTTGTCACTCTTAATACCCATTACTTTATATTTTAATTATGGTATGCATGCAACAGTATGTCCTGCTTTGTTAATATGTCTTATAAGCATTTCTTTTGTTATTATATAGTGTTCATCATTGTTAAAGTTGTAGATAATAGACCAAGAACAATTGTGCTATAAAATTTGTA
>NW_012155173.1:5234746-5235254 GCF_000956105.1 Propithecus coquereli | reverse complement strand
CTTGAAGAATGAGAGAGTGGAATAATTTTTATCTTACTTTCTACATGGTGGTGGTGTTTAAATATTTTATGGCAAGAATCCATTTATTTATAATCAACAAAAGAAGCACACATGCATTTAGCTAAAAGAAAGAAAGAAATTATTAAAGAAGAAATAATGCAGGCTCAAACTGATAACATGACTGATAAGAAGTAAAGAGTGAAAAGAAGTATGCAAGCGGCCTGGTTGTCAAAGTCCAGCTGATATTGTGGCAATTATTTGATGAATTTCAACAGTGAAGACATTGATTTAGACAACTGAGATAGGAATTCCACTTGAAAAATATATCTGGCTGGTCTATTTGGCAGTTATCAACTTGCATTATCAATTTTTTCTATAAAGGAAATAAGGTAGAAATATTTGACTATGCAATATGGGTAGGCTGAAATTAAGAACACTGTAGATATAAAAATTTGAAATTGAAAACTTTAATTAAGCTATTAGGATTAATATTATAAAGGAGCTTGCT
>NW_012155173.1:5222889-5233641 GCF_000956105.1 Propithecus coquereli | reverse complement strand
TCATCTTCAGTTAACACTGGGGTTCTGCTACTTACCCAGCTGACTGGGATGAAATATTGTCTAAAACACATACACAAATCCATCTATAGATGGTGATGTTTGTCTATAGCTAAATCTATGTCATCTGTTTATCTATCTTTGTATCTGATTCTAACCAGATGTAGATATAAATACAGAGATACAGATAGAGTATAGACGTAGATAGGGAGATATTGTGTTATATTAATAAAGAGGTGGCCACAGTGATACTTCTCATTCCACATGATTTTCCACAATGGAACCTGACATTACTCCATCAAGAGGTGGAGCCTATCTCTTCACTCCCTTGAATATGAGTTGGTCCTGTGATTGTTTTGGCTAAGAGACTATGTTGGAAATGATGCTTTGTCAGTTCCAAGCAGAGCTTTTAACTGTTTAGGCAACTTCCACTCTCTGCCTCTTGAAAGCTAGTACCATGTACAAAGTGTGACTGCCCATGAGACCACCATACTGTGAAGAAACTCAAGCAGGGCGAGTCACCTTATATTAGAATGATGAGAAGTCATATGAGGGGAGAGAGGGAAAGAGAGAGAGGAGGAAGAGGAGGAGGAGGACAGGAGGAGGAGGAGGAAGGATAGGGGCAGGTAGGGAAGGATAGGAAAGCACCAAGAGGCACCAAGATGCCAGACATGTGAGTTAAGCCATCATTTTGGAAGTACATCCTCCAGCCTCAGCTGTCCCCCAGTGGACGCCACATGGATCAGAGAAATGCTTTTCAACCAAGCTGTTCTAAATTTCTGACACACAAAATGGTGAGAAAAGCCAAATGCCTATTTTACAGTACGAAACATTGTAGGATAGTTTATTACGCAGAAGAAGATAATCAGAACAAATAATGTGTACAACATCACATAGGGAGGAAACTTCAGAAAATGTTAAGAATATAAGCGAGAGGTCTTTTTACTGGAGTAAGGAACATGAAAGGAGTTACAGGAAGAGAGCCTGGATGGAAAGTTGATTTGGGTGCACTCATGGAAAACTAAGTAGTATTGACTTTTGCTGTGCGTATAACCTGGACACCCTGAATATCTTGATTTTGGCGGCAGTGAGCATGAGCGGAGCTGTGAGGTTGGGAGTCCAGACTGAAGGGGCAGCCTACCTGTGCTCTAATCCTGGTTTGCCACACGCAAACTGTTGGCAGTAAGAAAATTACTTTGCCTCTGTGTTTCAGTGTATTCATCTATAAAATTAGTATAATTATATTACCTAGATCAAAAGGATATAGATGGCTTATGTAAATGTTGGTTGATTTTTTAAAAGTGAATTATGCAGATATCTCTGGATGCATAAATAGAATTCCTTCACTCATTTGGGGGGGGGCATGGTTAAGGGTAGTTTTTATTTTTTATTGTGGGAAAATATAGATATCATAAAATTGGTCATTTTAACTATTTTCTGTTTACAGTTCGGTGGCTTTAAGTACATTCACGTCATTGTGCAGCCATCACCACCATTTATCTCCAGAACTTCTTTCACTTTTCCAAATCGACACTGTTTCCATTACACAGTAACTTCCCATTCCCCTCTCCTCCCAGCCCATAGCAACCCCTATTCTATTTTCTGTCTCTATGAATTTCACTTACACAAGCAGAAGCACACAGTATTTGTCCTTTTGTGCTTAGATATTTCACTTAGCAAAATGTCTTTGAGGTTCATTATGGTGTAGTGTGTGTCAGAATTTCCTTCCTTTTTAAGGGTGCGTAATATTCCACTCTGTGTGTGTACCACATTTTGTTCATCCACTTATCCATCCATGGACATCTGGGTGGCTTTCATCTTTTGGCTATTGTAAATGAGCATGAGTGTAAAAATGTCTTTTCAAGTGTCTGCTTGAAAATTCTTTTGGGTATATACCTAAAAGTGAAATTACTTCTTTAATGGTAATTTAAGTGGTAATTCTACCTTTAACTTTTTGAGGAACCAACACACCATTTTCCACAGCAGCTACACTATTTTGAATTTTCACAGGCAATGGACAGGGGTTATAATTTCTCCACATCCTCACCGATATTTGTTATTTAATTTGATATATATATATATATGTACATATATATATATATATATCTCCATCATAATGAATATGAGCTGACTGTTCACTTTATTTACTCATTTAACAAATAATAATTGGGGATCTACTATGTAAGAGACATTGTATTAGGAGCTAGCCATGGAAAAGACAGACGTGGTCATTCTAGGTGGGGAGACAGAAAAGTAATTAAATATTAGAAAACAGTGTAGAAACTGTCATGATTGAGTAACCTTCCAAAAGCCATAGTAGAACCATAGCAGGAACACCCTAACACTGCCCAGAGATTTCAGTTCAAGCTTCTTATAATAGGCAGTATGAACAAGTTGAGATTTTGAGAACAAGTAAACCATTGCTTAAAAATCAACTAAGGGAGGACATTGGGCATGCTTCAGCCATAGCACAGTCTCTGGAAAGGCCCCGAGGCAGCAGAGAGAGCAGGAATCCTCAACTCACTAAAAAAGTTTCTTATGGCTAGAGGGGAGAGTGTGCACGGAGTGGTGAGGAACAGGGCCTGAGATGTAAACTGGGGCGTGTCCTGAGGAGCAGTGTTTTATGGGTTGAATTGGCCCCTCAAAAAATATATGTTGAAGTCCATACCACCAGTACGTCAACATGTGACCTTATTTGGAAATAGTATTATCACAGATGTAATTAGTTAAGATGAGTTCATACTGGATGGGCCCCTAACGCAATGTCTGGTGTCCTTATGAGAAGATGGCCACGTGAAAACCATACAGTGATGGAGGACTGAAGCGATGCATCTTCAAGCCAAGAATTGCCAAAGATGACTGGCAATTGACCAGGAGGTAGGAAGAGGTAAGGAAGTATTTCCCCGAAGCAGCAGTCCCCAACGTTTTTGACACCAGGGAACGGTTTCATGGAAGGCAGTTTTCCCATGGATGGGGGGGGGGGGGCACAGCCTCAGCTCCACCTCAGATCATCAGGCTTTGGATTCTCACGGGGAGTGTGCAACCTGGATCCCTCGCATGTGCAGTTTGCAGTAGGGTTCGTGCTCCCGTGAGAGTCCGATGCCACTGCTGATCCGATATGGGGCGGGGCTCGGGCGGTGATGCGCTGATGGGAAAGGCTGTGGGTGCAGGTAGGGCTTCGCTCAGTCACCCGCCGCTGGCAATTTCTGTTGTTTAAGCCATTTGGTTTGTGGTACTTTGTTACAGCAGCTCTAGAAAACCAATGCCCAAGGGTACAAAGTGTGGGAGTTATCCTAGAAGAAATGAGGGGCCGGTGAAGAAGGACCAGAGGGAAGAAAAACTGATTAGGCCAGTTGGGAGACCAGAGAGGTGATTCACATGGTGTGTACAGGTAGGGCAGACTCAGAATAGACAAAAGCAGAATAGATGTGAGATATTTAGTTCAACAAATACCAAGACTCATCCAGGATAGTAGTAGTAGTAATAATAATAATAATAATAGTAATAATAATAATAACAATAATGGTAGAATGAGAACAAATATTTACTGAGTGCTTGCTCTTTGCCAAATACTGAAATATTTACTTTGTAAAACATGTCTGTAATGTAGCTACTATTTTTTAATGTACCTTTATAATGAAAGCAACTTTTGAAAAACATAATTATCAAAGGATGAATAGAGATAAAACATTAGAAAGAGGATTCTAATGGAAGCAGTTTTTCTCTAGAGGCTGTGCTCTGAGCCACTTGCCTCTACTATTTCCATAAGAACGAATAACGTGGGTGTGAGAAGGCGGAACCAGGAAGATATTTACATGGAGAAACCAAAAAAAAATGTTTAAAGCTTAGAAGACCAGGTGAAGGAGAAATGGATAATGTCATTCAAACAAACAGGAATACGGACGTTTGGAGCAGGTGCAGGCCCATCAAGAAGGAAACTGAGTTCTTTTCTGTCAGGGACAGAAAATTGCATCATGTCCCCAGCCCTGAATGAGCTTGGCCACTTCCTCTGAGTGCTGCCCCCATCTTGTTTCAGCCACTCCATGAATGACGTGCAGCTGCATGCCCTCCCCTGTGTTCCAGGAAGGCATCTGGAAATAAATAGCATTTAGCCCTGCTGCTGAGACAAAGGCATTGTTTCTTTAATAACACATCTCTTTGGAAACCATCTCCAGACCTACTTCAGAAGCCCGGCTGTGCTGACCCTGACATGATGTAACTTGCACAATTCTGCTGGGAAAAGGAGTGTGTGGCAACTCTGGTGGGCACCTAAAGAGAAAGCAAGATGGGATTTGCAGGAGACTTTGGAGAGAGCCTCTTAGCCTGCAACAGGAAGGTACTTATTTAAGAATGTAGATGGTGGGATGCACAGATTATTGAAGTCTCTGTGTGTGTGTGTGTGTGTGTGTGTGTGTGTGTGTGTGTGTGTGTGTCTGCAAGCATGCTATAAATACTACCTGGAAATTCAGGAGAAGTGAAAATCCCACAGCCAGTGTAATAATGAGAACATATTCTGAATGGGTACTTACTGATATTTATATCACACAGGTGGCAGTGGTGGCAAGGTAGGCAGTACCATTTATTGAGTACTGAGTATATCTGCTTCACACCTTGTTATCCCATTTACTGTTTATGCTTCAGTTAGCTGTTGCTACAAAAAATGTTGTGAAACAATCAACCACAATACCTTAGAAGCATGTGAAACAAACATGACGTCTTGTTCATGAATCTAGTCATCTGATCAGATCTATTATTCTTAGCTGGAGTTGGTGGGGCCCACTCAAGTGTCTGTGGTTAACAGTTTTGGGCCAGCCAACCCTTCAGATTTTAGGCGGACTCTCTCATATGCCTGGAGGCTTGGCTGGGGTAACTGGGCTTAATGCTGCTCCACTTGCCTCGTTCTCCAGCAGACTGTCCAAGCATGTTCTCATGGGGAAGGCTGAGTGCTAAGAGAGAAAGCAGAATCACATGAGTACATTTGGAAGTCTCTGCTTGTGTCACATTTTTCACTTCTCCGTCGAACAAAGAAAGTTACAGGGCCAAGTCAGAAGTCAGAATGGGAGGAGACAAAAGGTAACAGAGGAGACATCAAAGGGCATGGATATGGAGATGCCTTTAGTGGGGTCCACTGATGCAATCAAGCTACCCAGCATATTTTCCAGTTAACCCTCATTAAGATTTCTATCACCATTTAAAAAAAAAAAAAAGATGCTTACAAACCATTCAATGTTATACTTTATTTAACATCACACGGCCAGGAAGTTAGAGAGCTTGGACTCTAACTTCATGATAGCTCTTATCTGTCTGTCTGTGTATTTGTTTGCCTGTTTCCATTACATGGTAGGGGAACTAGGATCTGACAGAACAGGAGCAGAAACTCTTGAAAGCAAGGGGTACCAGGCCAGTGCAGTGACCTGTAACCCAAATGTCAGTTATATCAGACTAGGTTAAATGTCATCCCCGCACTCTAAGGTACCTCCAGAGCACCCTGTGCTTATTCATAATACTTTTCATATTTGTACATATCTGTTTCATTGTCAGTCTTCCCTCTAGAGCAAGGGGTGACAAACTCTGTGGATGGTGGACTATATGGTCTCTCTTGTTACTACCCCACTCTGTCATTGTTCCATAAAAGTATCATTGACAGCATGCGAATTACTGGGCATGTCTGTGTTGTAATAAAACTTTATAAAAGAGAGGTGGTAGACTGGATTTGACCCATGGGCCATGGTTGGCTGACCTTCGTTCTAGAGTATAAATTCCACATGTTAGGGATTTTGACTATGTTGCTTACTACTGGATCCTTGGCATCAGCATAGCAACAGTACATAGTAAGTGTAAAATAAATATTTGTTCAAGGAGTCAAGGAGTATATTCTTACCAACTGTGCCATTCGTGGGCAATGGATATAGAATATTTATGATTTGGAGATGTCAACACTTGAATTAAAAACTAGAACCACAACCTTACCAGACACAGAGCCAAGACTATGGGATCATTACCTAGAAAGGTTTTGTTCAGAAACTGGAGGGAACCTAGATGTCTAGGAGGTGCCCATCAAAAGGAAAAGATAAGGACATCTAGGGAGAATCTAGACGGGGGAATGTAGCATACCTCTGGGCTAGTGCAGATGCCTAAGTAATCATGTTTATTGGGTTTCTAAAGCTGCCATTAAAAAATTTACCACAAACTGGGTGGCTTAAAATAAGATAAACGTGTTGTTCTATAGTCCTTTATGTCAAAAGTCTGACATGATTCTAACTGGGTTAAAATCAAAGCGTCAGCAAGACTTCATTCCTATCTGGATGCTCTAGGGGAGTATCTGCTTCCTTGCTTTTTCAAGCTTCCAGAGGTCACCTACATTCTTTGGTTCATGGCTTTTTTCTTCCATCTTCAAAGCCAATTATGCTGCATCTACGAGATCCTTCTTCTATAGTTACAACTCTCTCTGATCACAGTCAAAAAAGATTCCATACTTTTAAGGACCCATGTGATTAGATTGAATCTACCCAGATAAGAATATGATATTCAATCAGAGGACGTGATTTAAAAGTTTTCCATAAATATCTAATTACTAAAAAAAAAAAAAAAAAAAAAAAAAAAGTCTTATTTCTGAAGAGGCCTTGGTATCTGAATTTCCATTATTGATTGTTTGCTTTGTGTTAAATATTACCCTTACCTTGCAGAATCTGGGGTTATAAATTTCTTCATTCCTCTCAAGAGAGTTCCCTGCCGCTTCCCTACCCTAGCAAAAAAAACCAGATACAGCACTATGGTACTGAAAATGTTGAATATAAGAAGGAAGAATAATTGGAGTCCACAGCTTTTAAAATACAGACTTTGGTGAGTTGAATGCAAGGATGCAGGAAGGCTGAGCCTAAAGGTAATGGCTGGGTCTCAGGATTTCTTAGCTGCAGATTGTGACATGCAAATAAGCCTACTGCGTGTATCGATGATTCCCTAGACATGAAAGAGGCTAGATAGAAGTGAACTAGGATAGAGAAAAATAACAACTTATTTGATTTCATAACATTGCCTAGAATGAGCAAGAAATATTGAATGAGGACCCACTATGTTCCTGATGCATTACATATTGGTCTGGATTTAACGTAGAAATCCACGGACATTGTAGAAATGAGAAAGGAGAGAAGCCAGTAGGAACCTCATTCCTAAGAAAGCTGTAATATTTTTGAACCAGAAAGAAATGGGCTTCTGGGTGATAGCTCAGTTTTTACCTTTCTTATGACAGGTTGTTTGTTATCATTACTGACCTCTGTGGGTCTTAGTTCCTTCAGCTGTGAAATGAGAATGATACTAATACTTACCTCATAGGTTTTTTTTTTTTTGTAAAAATCAAATTGGATCATGTTTGTTAAGTATTTTGCATAAAATAGTTGTTTAATAAATATCGATCATTCCAATTACATACTAATTGAAGGACACAGGACACCAGGTTAGCATAAGAGTGCACCAAATTCAAACATTCAGGTTTCCCAGGGGTAGATTGAAGGTATTTGCATTACAAAAGTAAGCCACAGAAGGAAAAAGCTCAGAAAGTGGAGTGAACACATTGATAAATAGTTCTAAGTGGAAGCAATTTCAGCCCGAGAACCCTTAGGCTGACTTTTCTCTCTTTGGGTGACTGTCACACCCCAGAGATACGGCTTCTTATAGCAATAGACACAGAGACAAATTACGCTCCGGATAAGTTAGGTTTTCCTTTAAATACACTTGAAGTCAAGGTGGGGCAACTTACTGTCAGAATAAAGCTCAAGAAAGCTTGATAAATTTAAAGCAAAATAAAAATGGCAGTGTGTGTGTGTGTGTGTGTGTGTGTGTGTGTGTGTGTGTGTGTGCGTGCATTCACGTTTGTGGACAAAAGCGCATGCTTATATGTGTGTATACGGTCTGGGTAAAACAGGTTTACTCCTGGAAGATAAATCCCGCCTTATCTTTCCCTTCTAGTATTTATTAAGTCAACCAGGCACTTTTCCAACTCACTTCATTCTCCATTGCCCATTTATTCCATTTATT
The DNA here is from genome assembly GCF_000956105.1 of Propithecus coquereli. Classification (NCBI taxonomy): domain Eukaryota; kingdom Metazoa; phylum Chordata; class Mammalia; order Primates; family Indriidae; genus Propithecus; species Propithecus coquereli. Next base: position 5,225,610 of record NW_012155173.1, on the reverse strand, counting down.
GAATCCTTGGGGGAACTCTAGGGAGCACCTACCGGTTGTGTCGATCATACCTAGGGCTGCACAACTGTCTATTGACGACTTGAAAGCATAAGCTCCTTTCACATCCATTATGAAGTACTTCTTTCTTCCCAATGACTTCTGGTGGCAAATGGCTTGAACAAACAGCTTAGGAGAGGTATTTAGCCAATTTGTGAGATTTAAATTTGAAACAATAAAGAAAATAAAAGAAAGCCAAAAAAGAAACTAGTCCTGAGTTAAAATAGTCTGCTTTTGGCACACACTCTGAAAATTTATCAAATCAATTAACACATTTTTATTTAAAATATTTCTTTGAATCTCATAGTGTTTTCTTCATAGACATAAACCAAACTGAAAAGAAAAATAACACTGACTCTAGGTAAAACAGATTCTATTATACACATTTAAAAAGTGAAGAGAAATACATAAATATCTAGGTAGTACTTTCTACTGACTTTATTTCTTTCCAAACTCACCCCCACTGTATATGACTCCCATGGAACGAATAGAGTCTGAGAATTGAATCTAGGACACTTGGGTTCTAATCACAGTCCTGATAGTAATTTGATTAGTTTGAACATATCACTGCAAGAGGTGGTTATCAATAGCTCTTGATTTAAAGTAACAAATCTTCCCCAAATGCATATGAAGATATAGAGGGGTGCATTTCCCATTATTATATTACTATTATTCAATAGGAGATTAGTGCTTGGGGACCAAGAACACTAAATTCCCTGCAATGTATGAATTGTTCAATACAACCTGGAACCACTCTGTCAAATTTGCCAAAGTCTCATTCATTGAGAATTATTGGGGCAGGTTACACCAAAGGTGATTTGGAATGTTGATATATCTTTCTATGAATTGATCACTCACCTTCAATAGCAGGAAAGGGTCACTTTATAACAATGAGCTTATAAGATATAAGGAAAAGGCCAGGCTATGAAGTAAAAAAAAAAATGAAAAATATGCACTCAAAGTACCCCCTTGAGAAAGGTGTCAATTGTAAGGTTTGCAGAGGTCTATTCCCATGTATTAACACTGGTGGACGTTAATTAGCACATTCAGATTTAATGAAACTGTTACTAGCAGTGCTGCTTTGAGTTTTGTTAGTTTGGTGCAGTGTGTGGGTGTGTATCCAAAAATTAATGATTAGTGGAATAGCTGGGAGGGGAGGACTTATTCAAATCCTTACAATGCACTTATTGAAAGGTTTCATGGGAGCCCTCTGTGACTATGGCGTCATGGAAGAACCAAGTGCTGTGGTCTCCATGGTGGGAGGCAGTGAATTGAAAGAGCGATTTAGGGCCTGTTAACATAAATGAGAGAAGACAGCCTGCCTTATGTGCGACAGCTTCTCTACAAAGTTTAGACAAGGAAAAGATGTTTCTTTTCTCTCTGTCATTCCCTCTCTGCGGCCTGTACATGGGTATTTCACAGTGGAATAATTCAAAGTGAAAGAACCCATGGGTAATGCAGGCATAGTCATCAAACATTCCTTAAGCCATTTGATCTCACTGGAGCATCCATATGCCATATCTGCCCTTTTGCAGACAAATTCCAGGCATTCGATTGGATTTAAATCTTTTTCTCCATTCTGTCCCTAGATCCTGATAGGATTATCTAGCATTGGAAAAAGTGCTAGCATAAGTTTTAACATAGTCCCTTTCATAGTCTGTATCAGTGCTCAAGTCAGAGCCTGATTAGTCCCACACTCAGAATTTCATATCTTTTATTCATCAAGGTCTAGGTAGTTGTATATAGGGTTAAGGATATTATAGCCAAATGCCTTTTCCACAAAAGCATACTTCTAAAATAAATGTGGTTGACATGTTTTTAAATATGTATCTCAAAAACATGTGGTATAAGATGTTGCACATATTAAATCCTCAGCAAATGCCTTTGCTATAAATAAATTTTCTTTGAATTTATGTTTTATTTGACCAGTGAGTCTCACAAGCTAAGAAACTAATCTCAAAGCTTAAGTAATAGAGTGAAGTTTGAACATCCAATACTCACAAAGAAACATTTGCCCAAACAATGGAAATCAAACATTATATCTATTTGTATTACTTAAAACATTTCCAATTATGGAGGGAAAACAATGAATAAAACTGTCACATACATTTTAATGCTATGACATATGCTCTACTTTTAATCTACATGCATTCAGTTTTTTGTTATACATTCCAGACTGGCTCATGTGGTTTGTAGAAATCAAATTCTATTCGGATTCTTGGACAAGCCATAAATGCCTTGCCACCATCACAGAAAATCACATTCAAAACCATGGACAGCACAAAATTGCTCCTTTCTGAACTACAGCTGTTTCCTGAATTATTTTTTTCCCCTGCTAAAACATCCAGACACATGTCTGTCTCTTAATTGCAGGAGGGGTTGTTACAAGACATCTTGAATTTTAACAACCTATTTTAAAATGAAGGAAATACACTAAAAAGCAGACTCGGGGAAATCTTAAGTATTTTTGCAAGATCCAAAAATTAACGCCCCAGAAAGTATGTAAAGACTTTCAAAGGTAGACATTGATATTAGATAGGTTAAAAAAAAAATCGAGAGGGTAGTGATCAATGACTAACAAATAGAAGGTATTAGAGGAAGTACTCAGACAATTTATGATAAAATGAGAGAACAAGACTGACAGTGTTATCACTGTAAATGAATCAAGACATAGTGGAAGAAGAA
>NW_012155173.1:5189067-5221034 GCF_000956105.1 Propithecus coquereli | reverse complement strand
AAATAAAATAAGTAACAGCATATATATTATTCTTAGCTGAAAGCAGGATTCTGAGAGAAAGAAATTTTGCCTTAGTGGGAAGAGGGACCTTTAGCTATACAGACATTGGAAAGCTACTCACGTGTCCAGATACAGGTTATAGTACCCAGTGAAACTGGGAATCATATGTATTTTGTATACAATGCATACAAACAAAAATCAGAAGAAAGCCAGTATTTATTTACCTCCTTCCATAGGCGTGTCTTACTTTTGATCGATATGATTTTGACATTGGTGACAATGGATGAGCTTACATTGATACCATATACCCTTAAAGTCCATAGTTTACATTAGGGTTTAATTTTGGTACATTGTATGCTTTGGAAAAATGTATAATGATATGAATCCACAATGGTAGTATCATACAGAGTATTTGTTTTTACTGGACTAAAATCCTCCGTGTTCTGCCTATTCATCCCTGAACCTTGTTCAACCCCTAGCAACTGCTGATCTTTTCACTGTCTGCATTGTTTTGCATTTTCCATAATGTCATACTATTGGAATCATATAGTAAGTAGTCTCTTCATATTGGTTTCTTTCACTTAGAAATGTGCATTTAAGTTGCCTGCATGTCTTTTCATAGTTTAGTAGCTCATTTCTTTTTAGTAATGAATAATATTTCATTGTCTGAATTACCATAGCTATGCCCCCTAAGTAAAATACCTAGGTATAAATCTAATAAAATATGAACATGGTCTGTATGAGGAAAACTACAAAACCCTAAGAAATGTTAGAAGAACTAAAGACATCAAAGAAGAACTAAATAAATGGAGAGATATTCCATGTTCATGTATAGAACAACCCAATATTTTCAATATGTCAATTTTTCCTAACTTGATCTATAGAGTCAATGCATTTCCACTCAAAATTTCAGTAAGTTATCTTGCAGATATTAACAAACTGATTGTCAATTTCATATGGAGAGGCAAAATACCTAAGAGAGCCAACATGTTATTGAAGAAGAACAACAAAGTTGGTGAACTAACAGTAACTGACTTCAAGTCTTAGTATAAAGTTACTTTAGTCAAAACAGTGTGGTCTTGGTAAAATAATAGACAGATCAATGGGACAGAATAGAGAGCCCCCAAATAGACCAGGTAATATAGTCAACTGATCTTTGACAAAGTAGTAAAGGAAATACAATGGTGCAAAGACAGTCTTCTCAATAAATCGTATGGGAACAACTAGACATATATAGAGAGACAAAGCGACAAAAAATTTGATATTGATCTCCAATTACATATGGGAGATATAATAATAGCATCTATTAATGCAGTATGAAAGACACTGTTCCAAGCAGCTTACATCTATTAGCTCTTAATTTTCATTATAATTTCTATTACTTCTTCTAGTTTTTAGTGTAGAAATTGAGCCTCAATTGGTTAAATTATCTGTCAAAGCTTACACTTCTATTTATATATTGAAAGCTGGGACTTAAACCCAGAAAATGTGGCTGCTGCGGCCATGTTCTTAACTATGCAGCATTGTACAAACTTTGATTTCTAGTCCAAGGAAACTGGTGGTCTAATGAGAAATTCAGGTAGAGAAATTAATTATGCTAGATAAATAAATAATATAATCACTATTCAGTGTAGTTGTAGGGTAGGTATGTCTAATAGAGCCTAAAATATAGAAGGTAATCATAAATAGTATTAACCTTTCTTTCCACATTCTTTAGGGCAATTTCATATAAGAATTATTTGATAAAAAGGGAACTATCAATAATTATTTTGACACTGAAGTATAGATTTTGGGTGTTTGAAGATTTTTGTTGTGCATATTTAAGATCTTCAGTGTTGTGTGCAGAGATTTATACACACTACATCATATCTATACCATATAGAAATTTCACATCCAAGCCCCATTTGTTGAAAATCTGAAATCTTGAAAATGTTTTCTTTGACAAAATCCCAACAGCTCTTAAATTACCTATCTTCAATGAAAGTGAAAGAGACGGGACGCATTGGAGGCATGAAGGAGAAATATCATTTTGAGAGACAGAATCCCCAAGGAAATCGGGCTGTTCTGCTAAAATGAATGTATGAGCCCCTTGTGATGCTCCCTTTGCTAACACCATGTATTGTTTACCCTGTTCTTTTCTTCCTTGTCCCTGAGAGGAAATTTGGTATTGTGCTTGCCTTTTAAATGATTTCAAAACTTCTATTCACCAACACTCTTAACTTTCTTCTGACTACTGCCTAATCTGTCATCCCTAAGTACCCTTTTATGCTGCCACTTTTTTTTCCCAGAAAGATTCTCAAAGATCCCAGAATAAGTACAGAAAACAAAATTACTTAGCCTGGCATTCAAAGCCCTGAAAATCTGAAGACTCCCTATATTTTTCAGTTCTTCCAGTATACGGAATATAAACTTATCTTAGAAGCTAGACTTTCTTACACATCTGTTTTTATCTTTCCTTATATTGTTAATCAAATTACAAAGGCCATTTTTTGCTAATATTTTCTTTCTACATGGACATCAAATTTCTTGACTATTTCTTAAATATCACAAATTGGTAATTCTAGCCTGGAATTATAATCTGAATGGCAGATTCCTCTATATAACTGCTTTATTCATATTTCCACTTCCATGATATTTGCTATTTGCCCTAAGCTATGTTATTTTAACTCTCTTTATTTTTAACTTCTCTTTTGTCAAATGGAGAGACTAGTTATGTCCTACATACAGAGCTGTTCTGAAGATTGAAATAGTCAAGGTCTGTAAAATGCAAAGAATAGTGCCTGAAATATAGTGAGAACTATTTAAGTGTTACCATTATTGGTATTTTCTTGTTTAATGTTGCAATCATACTATATCCAATTGTAGTCCTTGCCTGTCACCAACAACACACGTAAGCATCATTTTCCACCCAATCTTCCTCACTAAATTAATAATACTCCTTATAATACATTTTTATGGCCAAAACTTGGGCATTATCTTGATGTTTCATTTTTCTTTGACTCTTGCATTTATCACAAATTTCTGTCATAAGTCAGAAAAACATATCAAGACCATTTACTTTTCCTGTTCTCTTCTACCATCATATGAAAGTCATCCTTACCTCTCACATGGACCACTACAATAGCTCACTAACAGTTTTATGTGCTTCCACTCTTTCCATTTCTACTGTTCATGAAACAGCCAGAGTGATCTTTTAAAATACAAAATCTCACTGAATCCTAGACTTATCAACCTCCTTTTTCTCCCTCCCTCCATTATTCAAAGGTCTTTCCTACATCTGAGATGTTATGTATGCAGTTTCATTTGTTTGGAAAGTGATTTTATACCCTTTTTTGTACATCTGCCCAATTTGTAATACTCAAACCTTATGCAAAATGTCACCTTCTTAGAGAAGATTTATCTAATCATTCTATTTAAAGTAGATTTTCCTGCTGTACTTTATCTCATTATCTTATTTATTGTTTTCAAAGTACATAGTTCAGTTGTAACAATCTTGTTGTTTTGTAGTATTCCTGTTAATATATGTCTTCTCCTCTAAAATATAAGTTTTCTTTAGGGGAAAGTCTTGTCTGTCTTGTCCATTGGTACATCCCAACATTTTCCCTTAATTAATATTGAATGAATGAAGAATCCATGTTACCTTTTTCTTTTGAACATCTTTTGTGCCACTCAAATGGTAAAATAATTTTTATAATGTGCAGTGCATTACAATCTCCCTCCATTTTAATTTATTGCTTATTTTCTTATTCCCCTTCTGTATTCTAAGGATCCTGATGGCATAGACTATTCTTTTATACTATTTATTACCAATGAAAAACATATGGCCTGATATATCATTGATGCTCAGTAAATGATAAATCAGTATATGCTTAGCCCGTGTTTGTAATACACTGTATGTGTTCATCCAATCGACAACTGTTAACCACAATATAAATTAAACAAAGTTTAGACACTGGGGAAATAGGAATGTTAAAATAGGCATGACCTCTGCCTACATCATGGAGCTTCTAGTCAAGGCTGGGGTGTCTAAACTATTGACACTATTGCCATTTTTGGGCTGGATAGTGTTTTGTTCCAAGAGACTGTCTTATGCATTTTAAGGTGTTGAGCAGCATCCCTGATCTATAACAACTAGATGCCAGTAATATGTCTCCCCACTACACACAATTTGACAGCAAGATATAGCATCAGATGTTGCCAAATCTCCACTGGAGGGAAAAATCAACTCTGGTTTGTGATCACTGGTCAAGTGAAAGAGATAGATATTCACTTATATGCACATATGCATATAACTACAAACTGTGATGAGTGTTATGGGAAAATGTAATAGCTGAATTGTTGGAATAACCAAGGAGACTGATTTGTATTGATGGGTACAAGTTGTCAGTGGAATGAAATGTTACTGATGATAAAGTAATATCTAGGCTTTGGCCCACAGGATAAGCGGGATGTCAGGTAGAGCCAGAGGATGAAGGTTTCAGACAGAAGAAATGGCATGTGTGGAGAGTCTGAAGCATGACAATGTTTGGTTTATGCCAAAAACTGGTGCAAAGTAGGATGCAAGAAGGCTAGGAAGTTAATCACGGGCAAGGTCAAGGGTGCCATGAGCTGTCGTGCCTTTAGGATTTTATTCTAAGATTAATGGGGAGAAGTTAGAGTTTTTACCAGCAGGGGTGGAAAAGGGAAATCAAAACAGACTTGGATTTCTACAGACCAATTGTTGTGGCTGCATTGTGTAAAAGGAGGCTATTACAGAAACTAAGAATAGAGATAATGGTGATTTAATCCAGAGACGTGATGTTGAACATGGAGAAAAGTGGAAGGCTGATAAAATCATCTTCTTGTGTGGATGGATAGTTAGGAGGGATCATACATTTCCCAGTGGAACATATCCTCTAATGGGGAGATAATCTGTGTCAGGAATGTCATGGTGACTGGCATTTTCTTAGGAAGTTTTCCTGCTTTGTCTCTTTCACATTTAGTCCAGCTCTAGAATCAGTCTAAGGTTTCTCTCTTGCAAACATCCCACATGGGTCCTCCTGTTTCTCCCCTCCGGAGAGGCCTTTCCTTTATGCCTCTTTCTCCTTTTCTCTGGGAGTGAGCATGTGCGTGTGTGTTCAGTGTATGTAGTGGGGACCAAGTCAAGCAGAATGAGTCCCACAGTCCTGGGGCCTGAAGTGGGAATGAGCATGGGAAAAATTGTGGGTTGCATCCTTTAGCCATCCACCTGCTTCGAGTGGTGAGTTAATTAGCAATGTGAGCACAAGCTGACAGTTTTGTCAGGGAACAATAATGCAGTGGGAGGTGAGGGAAAGCAGTCTTGCTGGGGAAGTTGGTCCTGATTTATAAATGCACCTGATTATTATGTTGGTGCCTGTTTGTGATTTCATAGTTAAGGCTTGTTTTCTCAGACTTCTGACACAATGAAAGAAATTCACCTCAGCGCCAGGCTCAGCATATAAATCGAGTTTTGTTTTTAAACATTAAAAAAAATCTATTAGATTCACATTCATGAAGAAATAAAAACAGATTACTGAATGAATGAGTTCATATAAATATTATTTATAATCTTCTTGCTCTTTTGCTTTTATTTTTTTTCATTCATCTTATATAACTGAATCTTTATATGCACTGAGCAACTCACCATTCCCTCTCCCCCCATTCAAAGACAACATATTGTCTTAATTGGAATGGACAATAAAGGTCAATTTCTTTAGCCCTCTTTTTTAAAATATGGGTACAGTGATGCTCACAACGGAGATTTTAGGAAATGCTTTCATTCATTTTTACATTCTTTCAGCACTTATCTATTGAACAGCCATTCGACGCTAGACACTGAGCCAGGAAAGGGGTAGACAGCAAAAGAGTGAGGTGAAGTTGTGCTCTCAGAGTAGCTGAACCCTTGGAGGACACAAATTCCATCATTCCATCTGTGGTAAGATAGAAACAGAAATATGTATGGATATTGTGGGAGTGTCAGGGAGAAAAGCGACTGACACTGGTGGGGCACCCATGAAGAAAGGCAGGAAAAGGCAAAACAGGTGTGAAGGAAGAAAAGAAAAAAAAAGGGAAATAGGGAAATAAAGATGAGAATAATCCTTATCTTTTTTCTGTCCTTTCTTGTGGTAAGAACATTTAAGATCTACACTTAAGATCTAAGATTAATCTTTTATTGTCTCCATATTATTATACCCAAAGTAAAAATAGTAAGGAAAGATTTGAATTTGTGGTCTGTTTCAGTAGAGAAACCTAACTTTTCTTTCCTGTCCTGGAGTAGCAATGACGGGGGAATGGAAATCGGCAGGAAACTTACTCATAACAGAGTTCAGAGCTTCATCGTTGTGCTCAAGAAGTAGAGATCAGACTGGTTTTGCTTTTTTTGGTTTTGATTTTGTTTCTCATTTCTAAGTGCAACCCTGCAAGCCCCTGGAAGGAGGGTGAAAGTACTTTAATTATTATTTGAACTCTGTTTATATCCAGGCTCTTTCTGATTCCCCGCCAAGCGTAATTTTGAGAAAATGACAAAACAAAACAAATATATAAAGTTGTTGAGTTAATAAAAGTGGCTTGGTAAAGAAGCCTGGTGAGGAAAAGGGATATATAGGAAGTGTGGTTGTCAGGCAAGTGTTCAGAAATGAAACAATAGGCCCCAGTGGAATGACTGAGTACCCAGGGAGAAGTGGGCGTGGAGACTTGGGGGCAGATCTGGAAGCCCACGATTGGAGTTCAGCAGCTCTATCGACATGACGTCCTTGTCAGCTGGTAGCTCCTTTCTCATGCGACTTAGGATACTTGCAATTCAGAAACATGCTTCTTGTACCAATTATAAGTTTAGACTTCTCATATGTGCACCTCATTCAATTTACGTTAAGCATCATTACTCTCCAACATCCAAGAGAGAAACTGATGCCTGGTCCATGAGCTTTATTCTGCCACCTTTTGTCTACTTTGGAAAAATATCTCCCTACAATGCCCTCAAAGATGACAATAGATTAAAGGGAAGCCCTGAACATAGTATGGGGAGAGCTTCTACATCTGAACTTAGGGACAGGAGGTTTATCTTAGCATGCCAGAGTACCTGAGAAAGTGGGGAAGGTGAGAATTATTGTCACTTTTAATATTAACAAGTTCTTACTACGTGCCAGGCACTGCATTTATCATTACAAGCATTATCTTACCTAATGCTCTTAAATCCCTTTGTTATCCTAATCGTATACTTAAGAAAACTGAGTCACACAGAGATTGAGTTTTCTGAAGGCCATCCATCTGTTTAATAGTAGATAATTCAAATTGAATATTCTATTTAATACTACATCGTCAATATTTTTTTCATTTTCTTTGCTATAATTTAACCTTCAGTATCATTATATCTTGGTTTTAAAATGAGAAAATTAAGCTTACTTGCATTTTCTTCCTTAGGCTTTTTTTTAAAATAAAGATTTCCCTTTTCCCAGAACAGTGTTTGCCGAAAGTATGTTCTTTAGAATATTTTATGCAAAGGGATATCGATAACCATTCTGCTTGAGGTTGGAGTAGCTTAAAAGGTGTCTGTGATCCAAAAAACACAAAGCCTGGTGGGGTAAGGAATCACATTTTTTTAACTGTAAAACTCCTCACAACCTTTAAAATTCCAATGTGAACTGAACATTTATAAGAAGAGGCACAGGCTGAGAATTTAAAATGTACCATATACAAACCTATTTGACCAAAGAATCCTCATTTTTTAGTTTTATAGTGTACTTGTGGCATTTGTTTGCTGTGAAATACATTTGGGGACAGATTGGCAGACAGGATCAAGTCCATGTTTATTAATTAGCACAGTCTATATATAACCGTTCTTCCCTTCAAATCTGGCCCCTGCCCTCCTGTCTTGCCTAATGCTTTTCTACACACACAAACACACCCATCTATACAGGCCTCCTCCTTTTATTCCTGACTTTCTCTGACACAGACACACACAGGCCCTCTGAGCTCCTTGAAGGAACTAGTCTGTTTATCACATCCACAGGTTTTCACAGACCAGCCTCTTCCTAGACTGCTTTCTCAATCTCATGTTACCATCTCTGTGACACGTATATGTTCAACTCTCCGTGACTCTACTCACATGTGATCTCCTCTCGAGCCCACTATTGAGAAATTTTGAAGCTACTTCATGCCTTCCCGTTCCCCAGTGTGCATTTTTAGTATCTTAGTGACACATTAATGAAGACCTAACTCTGCTAGGAATGAATGGCTTTGATTGATAACTCTTTGGGAGATCTTGGTCCAGATCCCACATAAATTCTGGAGAGCATTTTCTACATACAAAAGCATTAGGGTATTAGAAGTGTTAATGCAAGTGAAGTCTAATTAGATTCTCATTTTCTCATTGCCATCAAACACAGGACACTTTTTAAAATAACGCTGTGACCCGTATAATATGATCATAACTGACCTGTTCCCAATCTAATCCTATCCACATAACCCTGTCCCAGCCTAATGCTATCCTAAACGTTATATCACTAAACCAATCCCATCCTTGTAACCCATTGGCCCATTAATATACTTCTAATCATCCATCTATAAAACATAACCCACCCAAACAACCTATAACCTTTCTAATGGATTCAGAACCCGCCAGTTATCAAACTTGATCTCATCTGCATAGTTCCCATCACCTTTTAATGAGCTCTAACTGGCCCTGCAAGTTTCAGCATTAACAAAAACTATTTCCTTCAATTTGTGGATTTTTATTTGATTTTTTTAAACATCAAATACCGTACCTTTTTTTTAAACATCCATTCTTTCCAATTTATCTAATTCTGTCATTTCTTGCTTGAGAAAATGGTAATATTCCCCAATATTTTAGTTCATTATCTTTCCCAAAAGAATTTGAGAGGGGTTGTACAAAATGCATGTATTTGCAGGTTTCACTTCCACATTTACATTCCACATTGGGTTTAATGGAGATTTTCTATGTGTGACCACGGACAGACCCTGATTAATTTATTTCAAAGAATACTTATAAGAAACCCACATTAGGGTTACACATAGATATATGGACCTTTCCACATGGAGTTCGATAGTACTGAGCTTAGAGCATTCCGTGAGAAATATCCCTCCCATTAAGTTACCATAACCAACCAGATGGAGCTAGAAAAAAGAGGAGGAAAAGAGGGAGGAGGAAGAAGAGGAAGAAAAATCAGCATACATGTGAGGCAGATGGCAAGTTAGCATGTTTATTGAAAATTTTAGTTTCCTGCAAATTTCATTAAAGCTGTGGTTCTTCATTTATGAGGGTGAGGGTTGACATGCGGTCCTTTTGTTCATGTATTTATTTGACAAACATTTACTGAGTGCTTGCTATTTTAGTCAGCTCATGCTCCCATAATAAAACTCCATAGACTGAGTGGTTTCAACAGACATTTATTTCTCATAGTTCAGGGAACTGGGAAGTACAAGATTGATATGCTGGCAGAATCAGTTCTTGGTGAAGGCCTTCCTCCTGGCTTACAGATGGCTGCCTTACTGCTGTCACTTCACCTGGCAGAAAGAGAATGAGCTTATAAGAAGGACACTAATATCATGTGGGCCTGACCCTCATGACCTTACCTAAACCTAATTACCTCTCAAAGGCCCCACCTCCAAATACTATCACATGGGGGCTTAGAGCTTCTACATTTGATTTTTGAGGGGAGCCAAACATTCAGTCCATAACACCTGCCTTATGGTGATGGTGCTCTGTGAGCTTAGGGCAGAGAGTTCATACTTACCTTAATTCTTTTGGCTTTTTTTTTTTCTTTGCCCTTTTTTTCCTTTTTTTTTTTTTCGGGTTTTTCCGGGGTTAAGGCGTTTTTGTTTCCTTAATTTGTTTTTTTCCGTTTTAGTTCAAGTTTTTTTTTTGGCCCCTTTTTTTGGGGGTATATGTAGATAAATGTAAAAATTTGATTACTTGATTATATACATACTGGTGTGTATTAAATTGCATATATAAAGCTTAGCTATGCAAATGATATTTACTGCAGACTGTGTGTCAACTAGCATGCCCAACACCCTTTAAAGCAGTTATTATTTTCTCACTTGTTTTTAGTTGAGGAAAGTAATACTCAGAGAGCCCGAGACACTTGCTCAAGATCTCATAAATGGCTTAGACAGGGTTTGGATCCTTGTCTCCCTAATTAAAAGCCTAAGTTCTTTCTCTCATACTTGTCAAGCACAATCATGTCAGAGGCATTAGTCTTTCTATTCCAAATCCCTTATATTGCACGTGAAGAAGCTAATACCAGAGAATTTGAATGATTTTCCTGAGATTTCATATGTAGATCAGTACATGATCCACAGAAAGATGTTTTTTCTGGAGAAGAAGATGCCCTTGTAAGCACAGCATCCTGGCATCTCAGACTGGCTCCGTCCATGAGCATGAGAAGATGACAGAATGAATAGCTCCATCACTCAATCCCAGCAAATGGCCCTCCAGGCGTTGGTTCACTGAGGCATAGGCCCCTGGGGGAAGAATGCATTGTTCATCATGCAGGCCTAGCCATATTATATTTACAGATATGAAGTACCATATATCAAAATTAGCATTTGTGCAAATGATCACACAATTCCTTCAAGCCTGCTGTGTCCCCTTAATAGACCCATCTTTCAATTATGAAGTGAAGATTCGTCAGTGTTCTAAAATCTCATTCTTTTTGTTATGTTGACAGGAAAGAAGGATTTTTCTTTCCTTCCACTTGAAGTCAGGCCCATCCACATGAGAAGTTATTGAATCTATAGCAGAGGAATGTTGAATTTTTGTTTATATCTTAGAAGTATAACACCTTTGAAATGTTCATGGATAGGAATCAAAACTTCCATATTTAAGACTGCCTCCTTGAGTACATCTGATTGTTCTAATTCAATCTTCCATTGTTCATGGAATCATGAGCAATGTTAGGGATTTCTGTCTGAGGAGAATTTAGAAATCAGGCTCTCATTTCTCCCTACTTTATCTACCTGCTCTGCCACGTCTTTAACAAGTTATCATACAGATTGGCTTGAGCACATCTCACGATGGGGAACTCACTGTTTCACAAAGCAGTACCTTTCTTAGGCAGCTATCTCTTTTTGAATCAAAATTGATATCCTCAATCTTCAATCAGTTGGTTTATCTTCTGTACCTACCAAAATACAGACAACCACTTTTCCATCAAAAAGTACTTCAAATATTTGAAGATCTAACCATTACATCATTTCTAACCCACATTAGATAACCCTAATAGTATTTTCAGTTATTTTTTTCCTGTTTATTAAATGACCTGTGCATTCAAGACATGGCTCAATATCCCTATGGCACGGTTCACTAATATTTATTTATCCAAAATCAAACAAATTACCAGAGCACCCTGCGCATATGAATTAGCTTAAGCATATGGAGAGTCTAGTAGAGATAATCAGCTGCCTACTGCTGCCGTTCTGTAACAGGATACTGTGAGGCAATGCTATAGCAGAGTTGAAAGAAGGTGTAATTGATATTACTAGAGAAAGTAGTTGTGTACCTCTTCACTCTTCCTCTATTCTTTTTTATTTAAATTTGAAGTGTCAACAATAGTACACAAACATTGTTTTATTGTCCCTGAAGCACTTATAAGTTGTGAATATCATGTCCCATGATTCCTGAACACTTTAGTGTATGAGTCCTACAAATATAGACACTTTCCAACATAACCACATCATCTCCAAGATTAGGAAATTAATGTGGATATATTACCAACACCCAATTTCATGATCCCTTTCAAGTATCTTCAATTTCCCAACCATGTCCTTTATAGAAAGAGGGTCCAATCCAAGATTACGTGTTGGAGTTAATTGTCATATCTTGTTAGTATCCTTCAATCCATTATTCTTTGCACTTAAATATTTTCTGGTATACTGAGATGTATCAGGCTCATTTGGATGTAGTTTTGCTTCCACAGCATTGAAATCAGCCATCTCTTTAGGGATCCCTGGTACCTCTTGGTAGAGAATGTTATTTAAAGACAAAGATCTAGATCTTGGACGTGTTAATTGCTATGGGGCTTCGCTGTTCCTGGGTCCTCCCAATGGACAGATATAGGATATGTATGCGTATAAATACAGAATTCACACATACATGCATACTGACACCAGCCACTCTCTGCCAAACACCCTTCTACCCATTCAGTATCCAACACACCGGGAGGCGTTGACCTCTTCCCCTGAAGAACCTAAACCTTAATCCACCCGCCTAGTGGCTTTTGTACTAGATAATTTAGGAGGGAATAGATGAAACAAAAACAGAAGGAAAGGAGGAGGAAAAGGAAGGGAGTTTATTCTGGATGGAAGAAAGGAAAGAAAGAAGGAAGGAAGGAAGGCAAGTAGGTAAACTCTCTTATTCAAGTAAAATTGCATTACAATTCTTTTATGAAACTGAGGAACTTTGAAGTATTTCTGACAAATAAAAGTAGTACTGAATCACTCAATTTTCACATGCCGAATGTGGGAGTTTTAAAGTAACAATTAATGCAGTTATATCTGTCTTTTGGCTGCCATTATGTTGGTTTCATATCATGTGGCCTCACATTGAGGGAATAAATTAGATGTTTCTATAATCTCTCCTCTTCCTGAAACCTCCTCTCAGAAAAATCTGCAGGTTTCCATGGGCACTTCTAAAATATGTCATCACAAATTGCACTGCACGTGTCTGTGTGTGTTTTTCTTTAAGTGAAGAGTACAATGCAATTGTAGCAATTTCAACTTTACCCTGAAAACTTTTGCTTTCTAACAACAAAACTAGATATTGTATCATTAGTTTTACTTATGTAAAATAATGTTAGAATGCAAATTTTGACTGAAGCATATTCTCAAATAAGGTTCTAGACCAAGAAGTGTGCATTTCAAAATAGTGTTTGAGAACCTATTTGACAATTCTTAAACCCTTATCTCTCGCTAATGGTATAAAGCAATCCTCAAATCGGAGAGGCAGAAAGAAGATTTGAGACAGCTGTGTATGTGCTCTAAGTCATGTACCCCTATCAGGAGCCAACCGGAGGTAGCTTCCCTGTTCACCTCACATCAAGACACAGGACTTTAAGGAAGCCCTTTGAAGAGCTTATTGAATATTTCCTTTGTAATCTAACATCCAAGTCATATTTGAGAAATACAAAAGTCAAGAGCCTGGATAAAATGACTTATGTTCCAAGAGTAGAGAGCTGTGCTTTGGGAAATAACCACTCTTCCCAAGTTTGTTAGAGCAAAGGTTACATGTCCTTCTCCATAAACCACTTATGGGCCGTGCAATAAAAAGCACTGATTTGGAGTGCTCTAGCAGTATCTAAGCGGGCTGCATGGAAGGGCATGCGGATTACAGTGTAGCTGAAGGCTACGGACTAAATCAGAAGAGGTAATCTTGAAAGGAAATGCATCACGGAAACTCTAGGTGAGCGATACTCGGAGTCAGTCGGGGATGTTAGTGTCAGAAGATCCTCTAAGTGACGCAGTCAGTATTAAACATCTGTCATGCACAGTGAGCACCGAAGCTAGATGACCAGCTGGTGTAAGGAGAAACTTTTATGCTTGCTTCCTGTCCTGTCTTCCTGAGTGCTTACTCCAGTCATGGGCGTTTAGAAGCCCAGACAAAGAGAAAGGAGCAGACACTATCCGCCTACCCTCTTGCCCCTACAGGCTGCTAGACTGAAGCCTAGAAGAGGAGAGGAGAGAAGCTTTCACTTTATATCAAGTTCCAAGTCCTAATGATCGCATTGGACAGAACATATTAATTATTAAAATTGAGGTAGGGTTGTATAATTTAGTTCCGTTAGAACCTTTTCTATGGTGACCAGAGTAGATAAGGTGTCTGTCTAAGGACAGAGAAAAAATTAGTCTCTTAAAATGGATTGGAAGTTGCTTTATTATTACGTCTTATAAAACATACTTGTTGGCCGGGCGCGGTGGCTCACGCCTGTAATCCTAGCACTCTGGGAGGCCGAGGCGGGCGGATTGTTTGAGCTCAGGAGTTTGATACCAGCCTGAGCAAGAGCGAGACCCCATCTCTACTAAAAATAGAAAGAAATTAATCGGACAACTAAAAATATATAGAAAAAATTAGCCGGGCATGGTGGCACATGCCTGTAGTCCCAGCTACTCGGGAGGCTGAGGCAGGAGGATCGCTTGAGCCCAGGAGTTTGAGGTTGCTGTGAGCTAGGATGAGGCCACGGCACTCACTCTAGCCAGGGCAACAGAGTGAGACTCTGTCTCAAAAAACAAAAAAAACATACTTGTTCAACGTAAAATTATATTGCATCATTTAATTCTCACAGAAACATCCCAATTTTATTGATAAGGCAAATGACTCTCAGAAAGGCAAACACTGTTTATTCAGAGTCACATAGCTCTTTACTGTCAGAATAAGAATTTGAATTTAAGTTTAACTGGTACTTAAGACCAAGCTCTTTAACTACTGTAGACTACTGAACTACTGCCTTATGAATTTGTGCCATCTGCACACAGATAAAGATGATTTGACCATTTCATCAAGTTTTTGAGTTAACACTGAGATAGACATTCCCAAGACCCAAACCTTTAGGAACTGAGAAGTCCTGTCTTTCCTGTGGACAAACAAACAAAACCCTTGTATGAACCCCATTTAATAGAAAACGTTTAACTGCTTAAGAAATCTACAATCTTTCCTAAGTAGTTGAACATTTACTATACTAACCATATAGAAGTCTACTAACTATACTATACCAACTATATATACCTACGCTAACATTCAGTTTAGTTAGTATTCTGTTTTCAAAATCTTAAAGTTGTTTTTAAAAATCCATCATTGAAATCCATATGCACCACCTCCTTGTCACCCCTCGATCAATTAGTAAAATCCAATTATATAAACAAATAACAATCATAAAATACAGCTGTGCATTCACCCTCTACTCAAACTAGATTGGAGTTTTTGGTGTCTTGTACTCTTTGTTTAATTTCTACCTACAAGATAGCATGTTCTCGTGCTTGCTTTCCCCTCCCTCCCTCCTTTCCTTGCTTCCTTCCTTCCTTCCTTCCTTCTTTCCTTCCTTCCTTCCTTTCTTTCCTTCCCCAAATCCTTCCCCATGTCATGCAAATATAAGAATTCTTGGAGTCTGAGAAAGTTCTATCAGCCCACTTTGGAAAATGATGCCATAATTATTAGTCAGGTAATGCTTATAATATACGTAAGTGCCTGGCATATGGTAAAATCGCCTAAAACTTGTCCCCGCTTTCACAGCAAAAGACTCCACAGATATTAAATGTTGTTATGTTTGTAAATACTGGGTATCCCTCAGCACCCACATATGCCTGTTCATATACCTCACTGTCTCATCGCCCTACAAGCCACGTGTGGATTGTCTGTTCTCTGTGAGGCCCTCGCTGGTAACTCCCGTCCACATGAGCTGGTCTCCCTCCTGCAGTCTCCTCCCACACTCTTTTACCAGTATTTAGTTATTTTTTCAAAATAGGATTTATTCTGTTTTATATTCATTTTAAAAATTCACAAAGACTGTTAGAACCGTTTTTTTCCAAGCCCCTCGAAAACTCAGCAATTTAGAACCTCAGACCAAAGGAATTAAGAAACTTTCCTCAAATCACACTAAGTTAAAGGCAAAACAGTTGCTCTAATTCATCATTAGTCTTTAATCACTTTATTGAAAACTCCACAAGGACTCAAATTATACTATATTATTTTATTATCTTTCCTCCCTGCAGCTAACAGCAGTGGCATGATCATCAAGGAGGCACTCAATACACTCTTGCAGCATTAAATTTTACAGATTCTATATAAGGGAGGGGTTTTCAAATGTGACTGAGCACAAGATTCACCTGAGGCCTTGTTAAAATACATAGAATCCTGTCCCTATCCCTAGAGCCCCCAGAGATTCTGACTCCATAGGTCTGGGATGGGTCCCAGGAATCTGTATTTGTAACAGATGCCCCACATGAGTTAATCTTAATGGTCCAAGAAGTAGTCCTTGAGAGACACTGACTAGGATATATACCCTATTCTGGAATATTTCCAGGGGAAAAAGTCCACAATTTTGCTTAGTAACATGTTTGGTGTCTAATAGACCTTATAACGAAAGAAAAAAAAACGTTCTTCATAACGCTGTAACTAATTCTCATGCCTGCAATTTCCTCCCTAGTACCCTGGGTGGAAATGGGTAACAGCTGGTCTTTTAATAACCCTTGAAGATTATTATTAAGTTACTCATCCACCTTCTCTTCTCCCAGTTAAATAGTTCAAATCTTTCTAAGATATCCTATAGGCCCTATTTCCCAGATCTTCCTTTCTCCCAGACTTGCCTAAGTTTTAAAGTAAGAATAACAGCCTACGATTGTGCTGCATTACAGGAGGTATAATGAAAAGCTATTTAAAATGTTTGAGAAATAAGTGGTACAATTGGATTTGAGAGCAATATTCACGTATATGTCTTGTTCACACACATCTTTATAGGTTTTTACAAATCTAGGCAGACAGAGAGGTGCCAGAGACAGAACTTCATATAGCCAGGCAGGACACCACTAACTGGTTATGTGACTTGGAGCAAGTTATTTTGCCGTTTATATAGTTTATTTCCTTACAAGGAAGGCAATACATTTTCTACCTAAACTCCCACAGTTGTTATGAAGTTCCAATCAGGGAAGCATATGAAACTTTGAGAAGTATAAAGTTCAATCTCTATTTAGACTGTGGGGTTAGACACACAGAAGGCTGGTTTGATGGAAAGTGATAGGGAATCAATAGAACATTCGCAGTTTGGGGATAAAATAGCAAAATGACTGAATAACGTCCAGTGTTTGAGACACAATTAGGACAAATCATCAGGGAAAAGTTGACCAAACTTCAAATGGGACCCTTTCTCCTCCAGCAAACTAAGCTGTGATTTTCTTGGAAGGCAGATGTTTCTCTGAGCTCTGATTCCTGCATCTCCCTGCCCTGGACCTGATTTCTCAACATGATCGTCCTCATGATGTCTCCATTCTTCTATCATTCCTCCTGTGCTGTGGTCCAGGCACAGCCTTTATATCGCATAAAACCATCTTCAGTGGTTTAGATGTGGGTTCCTCTGCATAGCAATAGCTTCTGCCAAAAAAGAAACTGGATGTGGGGTGTCAGCTGTAGGAGCATGACTGATTCAGCAGCAGCAGCACCAACCACCCAGGTCAGCCATCATTCAATAGTAGCTACCATTTCCTGAGCATTATGGGATAACTGATTGACTTGGTGATGCTGATGCCAGGCTCTGTTCTCAACAATGCAATATATTATCTCATTTAATCATCATATAGTACTATGAGATAGGAATCCTAGTGAGCTCATCTTACTGATTAAGAAACTGAGGTAGAAAGAGATGAAATAATTTGACTGAGATCCCACAGTAGCCTGATCCTCAAAAGGAGATCACTGGACAGCCAAACCAATGCTCTTCAATACCACTGTCTTAGTCAGCTTAGCCTGGTAGCAAAGTACTGTAGACTAGGTAGCTTATAAACAGCAGAAATTTACATCTCTTGGTTCTGGAGGCTGGAAGCCTGAGACCACAGTGACGGCACGGTTGGGTTCTGGCGAAGGCCCTCTTATGGGTTGCACACTCCCGTCGTTTCGTTGTATCCTTGTACGGGGGAAGGAGGGTGCAGCCCATTGCAACCACACTACACCAACTTAAGGTTGGAGATGAAACTAGGGCCTGATAAAAATAAATGATGACGTTTTCATCCTACTCTAGGAAACCTTCAAGGTAACTTTACAACTAAAGATTGAAGTCCCAACATACTGGCCATTATCTAAGACTTTCCAAGATCTAGATGCATATTTTTCCCACACTCTTATTTCCCAGCAGTCCTTATCACCACACCCCGTATTCACAGACAGATGAAACGGACTCCTGTTTGCTGCTCTGCACCAAGCTTTCCCACCTCCCAAGTTTTGTTCCCCTGTTCTCCCTGCTGTAATAGTCTTTACAAAATTAGCATGGCCAAAGCCTAACCTTTTCTCAATAAACAATTTTAACATTCTTGCTTCATTTCCAAATTCTTAATCTAACAAAACAGATGTTATTCTTGAAGTCCTATATTTTTTAACTCCTAGAATTTTCTGTCTTCTGGTTTGTGATCCTATCATATTGCTCTTCAAAATCAGTAATTTTGAGGGCATGTACCATGCTAAAGACAACGTCACATGCTTTCCTAACCCTCACGTGAATCCTATGGCATTAGCATTATTGCTTCCATTTTATGAGGAGGAATTACGATTTGTATAAGGAACACAAGATCATGACACCTGGGTTTGCATCCAGATATTTCTAAATGTGAAGTTTATGTTATCAGTAACCACACGGTACTACCGCCTTATTGTCTGTAAATTCTTAAAAACAAGATCTGCATCTTGCTCCTATTTGATTCCCTACACATTGCATATGACAGGCACCATGCATTTTTCTCTCTTTTTTGATTCCTTTGCAAATTTATTTAAATTAAATTCTGTCTTAGAGCTTCGGTTTTCATGAAGCTGTACACTCACTCCTGATGCAACAGAACCTGAGACTTTCTTTTCCTTTGTTCATCAGTGACGAGTGTTTGCTTGTTCTTTTAGTTACAGTCAACTCTTTTATTCATCTTTGCTTTAAACTGGTTCATGCTGTTGAACTGACAATCCCTCGTTTCAGCTGTTTGACAGCTCGTACGCCCTGCCCGCCGGCATCAGTATTTACTAATGGACGCTTTGTCTTACAGAATCTGTTTTCAATAAAGAAAGATAATGAAGAAATTACTTGACCCTGGACATGCAGCTAGCGGTAACCATGATCTGTGTCATTGGGCCTCTCTGCCATCTGTGCCCAAGTAGCACGATAGGGCAAGAAAAGATGGAGGGGCAGAGACACTGGAGGAGAACTCCAAGGAGAGAGAAGGTTGATGATTCAGAAGCAGGAAGGAAACAATTTTATGTAAGTCTGCTTCGATGGCCCGGGAATTTTACATGCATGATTCAATTTAATTCTTAAAACAATGTTATGACATAACTGTGGCTGGTCCTTTTTATCATTTTCTTAAATGAAAAAAACCATGGGTCAAAAGGCAAGTGAATGACTCAAAGGAACAGAGATAGAAATAAGAGAAACTGTATACCATACTGGTTTAAGATATTGCAATTTAAAATTGTCTAAGAGTGGATTTGAATCCAGGCTTCTGCCACTGAATTAGGTGACCTTGAACAAGTTGTGTATGTCTCACACACACATGCACATGCCTGGAAAGTTTTCAGCATTAATTTCCAAGTGTATAAAATAAGAATAATAAGATCAACTTTGATGGTTTACTATACAAATTAAATGAGATAATGGATACAAAGTTTTTAGCACAGATTCAGACACAAATCAACTGCTACATAGATAATAAACATTCATATTTTTTATTTTTTTATTAGTACCACAGTAAAGCAATGGATCCAAAATTCCAATGCAAACCCATTTCCCTCTGAATTCCATGTTATTTCCATGCCACTATGAAGTCTCAACAAGTCGGTAAATAAAAAGAATAAGAAAGGAAGGATATGAATAAGGTATTTAATAGTTCTCTTGGTCATTAAACCAGGCCTCATTATGTTGATTGGGATACAGAGAGAGCCCCTTCTAGCCCATATTTGTACTTTCAAAATTTCAGAACTTACCAAGCTTAGCCATATTCCTACTTTCTGGGTGGCCTAATGATACTTTCTTGCCATGCTCAAGTTGATACCTTTATATTCATACTGCAATTTTATCATAAAATTAACTCCCTATCAACAAATACAGCATATTGGTTGTGTTGATAAGGTGGCAGAATACTATGTATTTGAAACAGAATACAATAAATTTGAATGAGAGACATGAAGCACTTTATTCATACTACTATGAATTCATAGATTGCTCCACTTTTATAGTCTCCTTATGAAAATGTTTCATTTTTTCTAACTTTAATCCTTTGAAGATGAAAGAATGTAGGATGCATAAAAATATACTCATGAAAGCCTGAAGATCTCTGTTTCAGTTTTAGCTCAGCCTTGTACTGTGTGACTTTGATCAAATTGCTCAGCCTCTCTGTTGGTATTTCCAAAGCTTTAGAAATAGGGAGAATGAGCTTCTAATTTTTTTTTTTTATAATCACCTCTGATAACATTTAAGCAGTGTGTTTTTATAGCACTTACTCATATATTTGATGAAGATAAGTTCTCTTTCATTTCTTCTTGCTTATAAACATCAGGTTTACTAGTCAAAGTTGGTCTTACTTTTATAAAAGATAGACATTGTATGATCAATATTAAATTACTAGGTGTGTTATTATTATTGATTCCTGAAAAACTTGAGAATAGTTACAAATCCCTCCTTCTAAAAGTGCACATGGGACAGGCTCACAAAATCAGGTCTGAATTTCAGCGGCAGCACGGACTCCCTGCAACCCACCTGTGGATGGGCTCACATGACTAAGACTCAGTTTCTATCCATTTCTTTAGCCCAAACACCCACCATGAGCCTGGCACTCAGTTATTCCATAGTAAGGGTGCCAGCCCCTTTCTCTGACACCAGCTTTATAAAGAACTGGTACTTTGAAAGAGGTGGGTGTGATTTGGCTGAGAAGCCAGAAGAAATAAATGAAGTAGGAGAGCCTCAGTGGTGTAGGCACAGGAGGTCACAGCACGGTGCAAGGCTCTTGGCAGAGTTCTATGACATTGTAGCGACCTAACTGTGCCAGGTTCTGCCTAGAGCACCCACGTGTGCTATTCTCAGTCCTTTTACTGGCAAATCCCATGAAACGCCTCCCCACCATGCCATACGCTAACACGGAGCAGAAAGACTCTGAACCTGGACTCCAGCCCTTTCTCTTATTATTTTGAATTTCAGGATCTTCGTTGTGACTTCCCAGATGAGATAGTTTTATAGATGAGATCGCATGTGTGAATGAATGTCAGAGTGGGTGGTTAAAAAAAAAAGAAAATTCCTAGTTTTATTTTGAGCCTTTTTTCTGAAGATCCCCCAAAATAATTTCCCACCTTCTTGCGTATGCTTCATAACTATCGTCAGATTTCATGACCCTTATTCCTTTACGCACCTGCCTTCTCTGCCTTCTAACTGGATACGCCCAGCATGATGTCAAAGGTCTGGGGTATAGTTGCTACAAAATGATTGATGAATGAATAAAGCAATGAATGAAAAAACTGAATGGGTAAATAGATAATGTGTGCACATATGCCTGATGCTTAGATTATAGAAAACCCTTGGTGAATGTCCCTTCCTCAGAGAAGCCTACCTTAGCCATTTAATGTAGCACTCACAGCAGGTTACAGTTATGGTTTTGTGTGTATTTATTTATTTAATGATTTTCTCTCCTATAAACTATGCAAAGGTAGTTATCCTGTCTTTTTGCTGTTGTTGTTTAATTGGGAAGGGGCTTTACTCCTGGAACAAAAATAGTATCTGGCTCAAATATTGGTCGTCAATGTATGTGAACAGAGCAAATGAGTCAGTCCCCTCTCCCTCCTACCTCCTGTTGTCCCTCTCTCCTGATTTTCCCCTCCGCCTTTTCTTTTATGCTTCTTCCTCTCTTTTAGATTCTCTCATCTATTTACCTCTTCTCTTTCTTCTTCACTCATTTTTAAAATTTTAGATATGTTCTTTCATCTTTCCTGAAAAATAAAAAAGATGACACTTGATGAAGAAGACAATGGTGATGATACTAATAGTAATCATTTATTGAGGGTGTGCAATTTGTCAGACACTATTCTAAGCATTTTGCCTAAATTAACTTATTTAAGTTCCCCAAATTTAATGAAGCGGGTGCTACTGTACTCCCCAGTCAGCAGAAAAGGAAACTGAGGCTGGAACAAGTGAACTTGCTACCCCAGGTTCTAGAACCAGTCAGTGTCAGACATGGCTGCAGGCCAGGGGGTCTGACTTCAGAGCACACTGTCTCCCAAAAGCCTCATTGGCCTCAAGTAATACATTTCAGGAATCTTTGGAGAGCTTTGTATTTAAGAATAAAATAGGATCAGATGGTTTTTGGATTTTTTTTGTTACTCTTTCACCAGTTTCTTAAAAAAT
This sequence comes from Propithecus coquereli, assembly GCF_000956105.1. Lineage (NCBI taxonomy): Eukaryota > Metazoa > Chordata > Mammalia > Primates > Indriidae > Propithecus > Propithecus coquereli. Next base: position 5,198,949 of record NW_012155173.1, on the reverse strand, counting down.
TCACTTCACATTATCAACCTGAAAACAGATCTGACTGGATTGAAACTCTGAACCCCTCTGGCCTCCCCTGCTGTCACAGGCAACCTGACAGCCTTCATAGTTCTTGATCTGGGGAATTATGGGAGAATCTTGAACCTGTCGGGATGCTTGGCCAGGCCCTCGTCCATGGGTGAATGACAGCAGCAACGTGTCTGTCTCTAGTTGATATACTGTCTGGAAACAGCCAGATCTCAGAGCTCTGCCTGGAATACCTGCAACCCAGGCCCCCGTTAAAATGCTTATGTTGTGAAGGAAGCCAGGTGTGGGCTGAGAAAGAAGGCCCTGGGTGGGAGTCACCAAACCTGAGTGACAGTCTTTCCTTAAGGTCCCCAGCAGTGTGATATGGGGCAAGCCACTTAACATTTCCAGACCTCCCTTTTTCTAATTATTGTCTAAAGGGATATGGCTAGTACATCATTCGAGGTCCCTTTGAGCTATAAAATTCTCTGAAACTCATTTAAAATAACTCACAAAAGAAGAAAAGCAAAATAATGAATTGTCAGTTCAGGCAATTTGACCCCAAGGTGGACAGCTGCAACTCAGAAACTTAAATCAGAGCCTGCATGAAACTCTCCGCTCCCCCTCTCCAAAGAAAGTCCCTAGCGAGTATTAGAATATGAAAAGGATAATAAGCTATGGCTTATAAAGAGCAGTAAAACAAATGAAAATCAGCTGTGAGGAAGGTGAGTCAGGCGCTGGGAGGTGGTGGAGATCTGTAGGACCTGAGCATTAAAGTAAGAACAATGAAGAAGAAAAATGGACCTGGTGTGATCTGAGAGAGGGAGTCGGAGACTTTATGCAGAGAGCTGGCGCTGGCGGAAGCAGGACTTCCCTGAGTCTGGCCTGGGTGTGTTGTTGAATCTGGCTTTCAGTAACGGTCTTCTCCACTGACCCAAACAACAAAGGCCATCTATGACCTCATAAAGTAGAGATCGGAAGCAGGAAGCTCTTAAGCTGTGTTTGATTCAGTGGCTCGGGGATTTCTATAAGCAAGTGGCTTTCTTCGATGCTTCTGCTCTGCCTCCCCTTTGCCAATTTCAACTTCATTATGAGGCTGGCTTCACTCTTGGGGTCAAACTTATTAAGCTGTTTCTCATACTACATTGCCCTGGAAGTGCTAGTGAGTTGATTTTGGAAGCTCCCTTAGAAGATAAGCAAGGAACTATTTCTATAAAGGTCTTAAAAAATCTCCCCTCGTGATTCATAAGATCCAACTTTAGTCACATGCCCATTTCTAAATCAATGTCACTGACCATGTGCATGATGTTTTCTGATTGGCTTAAGCCTCTGTTACTAAAATTAATCACTTTAGCAATGGGGTGGAGGTTTCTTATTGGATAGATAAATTATGGATAGTACAAGAGCTGGGGCACGTAATCTCTGCTAACCCATGGCTGGTCCACAATGGAGGAAGAGAAACATGAATATTATGGCAACAACCATGACCATATCATGAAAAGACAAAACAAAACCAAACAGCAAGAACACACACCTAGAAGAGATGACAACACAGTTTACTTTGAGAACCACCTCCAATTGATTGGAGCACAACAGCTGCTGAAAAAGGCAGCCTGAATGACGTGTTTACCATTCCCGATTTAGCGGGAAATTATATTAAAAAGAAGAAACACATGTTGCCTGATTTCTGAGGTTCTGAGTTCATTTATTATAAAATCCAGAAGAAATAAAGGCATTGTTAGGCAGCCTTTAGCCTGCATTTAGTCCTGTATCTTTACCATGGACCCTGGCACTGTTAAAGTCTGGGTTCACTATACAGGCTTTTCAAATTCTGCAATTTTTGCCTAGAGACTCATTAGAATAAATGAAAATAAAAGATACTTAGTACAACAAATGAAGTGAGACTGAACTAAATTTGATACGTAAAGTCTTTATTACATCTAGGAAGCAATAAGAGTAAAGAACGAGCTGCTAAGAAGACAGCCTACAACCTGTGGTCACTCTGACCCTCTTTCCCAGTCATTAGTACCTGGCTGTCCATATGACATCAGAGAGTAGGTAGAGACATTGCCCAACCAGCCTTCTAGGCTCAGACCACAAGGGGATGACATGCTTGATAGAAGGGACAGGCAAGAGTTGGTGAATCACTGTGTTCAAATATTGAATTCAATAAATACGTGTCTAGTATTAACTGAACATTTCCTTTTCCTATATTTCCCTTTCCATAAGGAAATCTAGAAGATGTAGACATACATTCTATTTAGAATACATTAGCAGTCTACCTGGGATGTGGGTAGGGGTAGGCTGTGTCAATCAAGGCCCAACCAGGAAAATAAAACTATTCTGAGAGGATCCATGGTACAGGGGATTTGTCACACAGGTGAGAGAAGAGGCAAGAAGCCAACAAGGAACAGCGAGGCACACCAAAATTATCAACAGCTGAAAAACACAACTATCCCTAAGCTTTAGAGGGAAAGAGGAAGAAGTGATATTACCAGACCCTGGGGCTGGATCTCATGGAGCCGTAGGGCATCTATCCAGATGGACTACACAAAGGAACAAAGGCCAACCGATAATACAGACACCGCCCAAGGCGGAGATGGAGCTGGGTGTTGAGGGAGAAGTACCCTGGTTTCTCCCTTCCTCTTACCCTCCAGCACCATTCCAGGGCTCCCCTGGGTTGAAAGTATTTGCATATCAGTTGATATGGGATTCTTGACCCCATGAAGTTTTACAGGGCTTCATCCCACAGAGCAGAGAAGTGGAGAAACAAAGAATGGAATTCATGAAAAACAGGCAGGACTAGCACAGGAACTGTCATAACAGCTATAGTTCATTACTTACTATGTGCCAAGGACTATGCTAAATATTTGTGTCCTAATCTATCTCAGTCTCCGAACAGACTCCTGAGGTCAGTCCATTATCATTCCTATTTTTTTCAATGAGGAAATTGGTTTAGAACAGTTAAAGAACTTCCTCACATCATACAGATTGTGAGACGCTGAGCAAAGACTCAAATCCACTTCTATCAGTTGGTGGAGTCCAGGTTCTCCACCCCAAGTTGATAAGACATTGACTATCAGAGTGAGCAGGCTGCTAGATGTGTCACAAAGTGCCCAAGGCATTCAGGCAGATGGGGAGAGTTCTAAGAAGCAATCATGGAGGCTAGGGCATTGGGGTTATGCCACATTTGGTAATGATGTGGTGGGGCTGTGCTGGAGTTACGGTGCAGACGGGAGGGACAGCGCAGGTATGGACAATGACAAAAAGATGCAGGGCGTCTGAAAGAAGTGCTGTGTGTGCGATCTAGCTTAAAGGTTGTGCCAAATAATGTCCAAAATAAAATTTAGAACCTGAGGGTAGAGGGCCTCTCATTTAGACAGAATCCATTTTAAAAGGAAAAAAATTAAGCACATATTTTTATAGTAATCTTTAAAGTTTACATAATTTATAAAACTCTTCTAAATCCATTATTTCCCAACCAGCCTACAAGGTAGCTCACGCTATTTTGGCTGATTGTAAGTGGTGACCTTGAGGCTCAAAAAAGGTAAGCAATTTTCCAACTATCATATCGTAGGTATTTATGAGAATGCAGGACTAGAACTCACACTCTCAGATCTCTTCTATTATAATCAGTCTGAATTTCCGAAGAAATTATATATTTGGTTTCAAGCCACAGAAACTAATTCTACGTAATTTAAAATAAAACGAAACCTGATAAACAGAAACGAGAGATTCATGGTTCCCTGAGGCAAAGATGTAACTGAGATTTAGCGTCATGTTGAGACTCAGGTGGAGAAAACCATCTTAATTCCATCTTAGTCTGTTTTGTCTTCCAATAAAAGCTCTCTTTACTTCTCCAGCCCACTGAGAAAGGAAAAGAAAGAGGAAGATGCCCACATGATCACAGAAGCTGGGTTTTACCATTCTAATAACTGCAGATTCTCTCTCCCATCCCCATCCCTAACTCTCAGGAAGAAACTACGACTGGGTCACTTTTGAGCAAGTGCTTCTTCTCAAGCCAATCAGCAGTGAGAAACACATGCATAAGGTCACATTATCCCAGTGGTTGACGGGACTCCCGCAGTAAGTGAGAAGGGAGGTTACTGGAGAGCATATCTTCAAGTGGTATTTATCGCAGTGCAAGAATTTCTCTACTGTCAGATGGAAGAAAAAGCCATGCTTCCATTTATCAGCAAAGGCTAAAGACTGGAGCAGAGAAGCTGGGTGGTCAATTGCTCTAATTATCTATAGAACAAGCCCAGGCCTCCTCCTGAGCAAGGCCCCTCAAGCAGAGTAAACAGGAGAGACTTAGGTCTCTCCTTATTTCACATCCGACCTGATGACTTTCAATCCCCCAGAGTCTTTTGCTCAGGTGAGAGGAGAGCGACCACAGGTAGAGGAGTGAGAAGACTCATTTACAGACAGTGGTTTCATTCAGAGACCTGAGAGCCTGGCTCTCTGGGATGCACTGCTCTTTAATATGACTTAGAACTGGTACTGTTTCAGTCATTCAGGAATCAAAGTTTTTTGATAAAAATGTCCCTGCATCGGACAACAAAGCACCTCTATTGCCTTGATCTCATTGGATTCTCACAGTCGATTTTTATAATAGAAAAGGTGGAAAGGATGTTTGTTTCCCTATTTTGTACATGAGTCTGCTGAGGTTTGTAGAGGCTCATAGTGTCGCAAGGTGGTTTGGTACCACTTCAATTAGATGCCAGGGTCTCTTTATTCCCGGTGTAAGGCTCTTTCCTATTATACTGAAATTTTCAACATACAAGGTCCCTCTTCTATTCTCTCCTTTACTTAAGTTTCCTTAACCACCCTGTTTGCTATCTCTTTATCGCTTTAAATGTCCTTTTTCTTTCCAAAATTTAAAATAATTTGTTACAATTGAGTCTCTCCGTTTATGACCAAGTTCTCCCATTCATTGCCCAGTGTTTCATTTGGAGATATGTGGTTGGCATTACATGTATCTACTTTTCAACATGTGAGAAGCAGCCTAGCTGATGAGACTACAATTCTTAGCTTGAATAGACAATCAGCATAAAATGTACACTAAAGAAAGATCCCCTCCAGTTGGATTATTTTGTTTTCTTTGTTTCCCTTTCTTTCCTCTTTTATCTCTATATAAACATTTTTATCTCTACTTTCATCTCTATATAAACATTTTTCAGAATTGGTTTTTATAGGTGCAATCTGAAGGAATAGCACCCAATATTTTTCTTTTCAAAATTTCTTGGCTTGGCATTGGAAAGAACCTTTGCTAATTCACTTTCACACAATGCTGCTACCTTTTCCCATCTTTAGGGAGCTCATTCTTCTCTCATAGCCCTCTTTGGACATGCATCGTTTTGGAATGTTCATGCCATGATCAGGGGCGACAGGACAGGAATGGTGGGGTTAATTTTCCATGTGGTATACTAGTATTCAGATAATGGACACATGAAGCAGAAACAAAGTGCCTGTGGATATTGATATTAACCAGAATAGAGTTTGGAATTCTGAACATATTATGCGCGAACCAGGATAAACTACAGAGGTCCCTTGGCATTGTGCCACCGAGGAAACTGAGGTATAGTGTAGCAGAGGGACTGGCTGAGAGTCACCTGCAAGTTGGCAGCTTCAGCATCCAGTAGACCTTGCTGTCTCCCTTTGGATTCCAGGCTGCTGCCCATTGTGTTGAAATGGAGCATTCAGGAGGACTCAGCGACATTATCTTTGGAAATTTCCAGCTGGGTTGCACCCTCCTAATACCAGGGTTAAAAGCATGAGGTGGGTGTAAAGAATGTTTCCAAAGGGCAGGCTGTGGGGGCAGTGGAGTTGGGGGTGGAAAAAGAGAGACGAGAAGAAAAGGTTTTTGTGATGACATTCTCACCAGGAGCCAAAATCCTCTGTTGGGGGGAGTTGTGCGATGGGTATTGAATTCTGGATAGCTACTTAAGCTGGGAGTGGTGAATTCATGGGGTGGGCTGCTTCTCTTGGAAGATGATTCAACCTTTTCTTTCTCTTTCCCCCAGTGGGAAACAAGTGGAGGAGACAATATGAGGATGTGAGAATGGGGTTTAATATAATTATGAAGTCTGCCAGGACACAGATCTTTCTGATGAACAAACTGTGGTATCTCCCAGGCACCAACCTAGGAAAGTGGGTCTGAACGAAGAGAGGAGCAGTGCAGCTCCACAGAGCACTTGATTTTGGAGGCTAAGCAGGGAGAGGGTAATCCAGAAAAGCTGACCTCAACTCATAATGAGAAGCGGTGGGTAAGGCTATATACTAAAATAGTAATAATAATAACACGGCAAATGTTGACAAAGCTTGATTTTGTGCTAGGTTCTGTACCTGGCACTTACTCTTCATTATTTTGTTTAATCATCACATCAAACTACCTCTGAAAATAAGTATTGTTATCACTGTGATAAAGATGCACAGGAACAGGAAAGTTAATTAATTGCTAAGGTCACAAAACTAGTAAGCGTAGAAATGGGATTGTAGTCCAAGTCAGTCTAGTCCAAGGCCTGTGCTCAATAATAGGAACGAGTAATGTTATAGTGTCCTTGCATAACAGGAACAGCCTGGCTTTTACAGCCAAATCCTAAATCCTGTCTGTATCCTGCATCTGCCCTTCTCCCCACTGTGCTACCGGATCTATTTCTAAATCCAAAGTGACCCCCAAAAGTAAGTCAGCAAAATGGGAATCAGACAGGGCTAGATAAATGGTGTAGTGTGGTGAGAAGGATCAAACAAAATGGTTAGAAAAGAACAAAACAGTGTTGAGAAGCCAAGCAGGGAAGCTGAGAATAAGAAGCTCATGGTTATAACATAGAATTCACTTTAACAAGCTTGTTTTTCCATTCTCTACCCCCAGCTGATTTGATGACAATCTCATTCCAACTAAATTCTCTTGTGTCATATATCTCTGTTTTTCCTTCTCACTTTTTCTCACCTATTTTATTTCTGTTCCATTAAACACAGCCTCGTCTTCCTTCCTGGCCACTTCATTTTCTGCCCGGCCTCCAGATACTCCCCAAGCTCCAGACTCCCTCCAACAGCTTGTTGTCTTCCTCTGCTGGGCGATTAATGGCTTTTTGTTGATCCACTGGCCATGTGGGAGTCAGGGCAGCCTCTGCCCCACACAGGGCCCCGGGAGAGGGACCAGTATAGGTGGCATGAAAAGGTAGAAAGAAAAAGATGGAGAAAACAGAAGAAAGGCCAGTGGATAGAATAGGGAGATGGCAGAATAAAAGCAAAATGAGAGGAAAATCGGTTGAAAGGAAAAAAAAGAAGAAAGATAGAATGGCCTGTATTTCAAAAATAAAGAAAGGGATATAAGACAAAATAAGAGAGAGAAAATAAAGAGAGAGAGAGAATAGAAGGGGGAGGATGGGAAAAGAATCCCTATTCAATAAATGGTGCTGAGAAAACTGCATAGCCACATGCAGAAGAATGAAACAGGATGTATATCTCTCACCACTTACAAAAATTAATTCAAGATGGATAAAAGACTTACATGAAAGGCATGAAACCATAAGAATTCTAGAAGAAAATGTTGGAAAAACTTTTCTAGACATAGGCCTTGGCAAAGAATTTATGAAGACGACCCCTGTGGCAATTACAGCAAAATCAATAATAAATAAATGGGCCTTGATTAAATTAAAAAGCTTCTGCACAGCTAAGGAAATAATCAACAGAGCAAATAGACAAACTACAGAACGGGAGCAAATATTTGCATTCTGTACATCTGATAAAGGGCTAATAACCAGAATCTACAAAGAACTCAAGAAAATCAGTAAGAAAAAAATAAACAGCCCCATTAAAAAGTGGGCAAAAGACAGAAACAGAGACTTTCAAGAGAAGACAAACAAATGGCCAATAAACATATGGAAAATTGTTCAACATCCCTAACCATCAGGGAAATTCAAATTAAAACCACAAGGAGATATTACCTTACCCCAGTTAGAATGGCTTTTATTAAAATGTCCAAAAACAATAAATGCTGGCATGGATGCAGAGAGAAAGGAACACTTATACACTGTTGGTGGGACTGCAAAGTAGTACAGCCTCTATGGAGAATAGTATGGAGATTCCTCAAAGAACTAAAAGTAGACCTACCATCCAATCCAACAATCTCACTAGTGGGTATTTACTCAAAGGAAAAGAAGTCATCTTATCAAAAAGACACCTGCACTCGAATGTTTATTGCAGCACAATTCACAAAAGATGTGGAATCAACCCAAGTTGCCCATCGATACATGAGTAGATTAACAAAATGTGGTATATGTACACTGTGGAATACTACTCACCCATAAAAAGATGAATTAATGCCTTTTGCAACAATTTGGATGGAACTGGAGACCATTATGCTAAATGAAGTATTTCAAGAGTGGAAAAAGAAATAGCACATGTGTTCACTATTAAATTAGAACTCACTGATGAGCACTCATGTGCACAGAGGGAAGTAAAACTCAGTGGAAATCAAGCAGGGGGGAGTGGGAGGAAGGAAGGGGCAAAAAACTACTAAGAGGACAATGAACACTATTTGGGTGATGGGCACACTTATAGCCCTGATTTAAGCATTACAAAAGCAATCCATGTAACCAGAAACATTTGTATCTTTGTAATATTTTGAAATAAAAAAAAATTAAAGATAAAAGAGAGGAGTCAGAAAGAAAAAATGCCATGAAAGAGTAAAAAATAGTAAAGGAAAGGGGCCAGGGGTGGGGAGGAATGAAGTTAGCCTGCAAGGGATGAAGAAGCCAAATGAAGTAATCAGGCTCGCTGGAGAAGCAGTGAGGGAGGCAGATAGCCACCAGGAAGAAAGAGAGAAAAGGAAAACAAACCCAGCAGGGAGAAGGTAGACATAGGCAAAACAAGATTGAGAGATTCTTAGATAAAATGAAAAGACTATTTTTTCAAGTCTATCATTTCCCTTGCTTCTACAAAGACATCACTGCATTTAACAACAAATGTGTACATTAAAATAGCTGATAAACAAGTAATGCTGTAGAGCTGTGTGTGTCGAGGACATTGTTTGGTTAGGGACATCTCTCAGGGGACCCTGGGACTACATTTAAGCTTCAGGAATTATGCAGACATCATTGCCATAGCTAATATGAACTGAAAATGCTGTGTGTGCTCGCACCGTGCTTAGCACTTTGCACAGTAATTTGCATATAATTCTCACCACAAGCCTACATGTAGTTGCTACCGTCATCTCTGGTTGGTAGGTGAGCATATGGAGACTTAGAGGGGCTAAGGTAACTTGCCCAAGGTTGTACAGCTTTAGGTGCCAGATCAAGCATCAAAAACCCAAGAAGTCCTACTGCCATAGCCTGCGCTCTTAACCACCTAGATCCAGGAAAGGAGGCACAGTATCTGGAAGCAGGGCTCAGAACAGAACAAATTCAATAGTATTTTCTGAGCCCCAGTGTGTACTTGGCACCATGCTGGTGGCATGGGGATAATCAGAGATAAATAAGACATACACTTGGCTTCCAAAAAGGTAAAGGGGTAGGGCTAAGGAGAAGATATGTAGATGCATGATTCACATTAGGGACGAAAAGTGCTTTCCTGCAGGTAAGTACTAGTTATTGTGGGGGCAGGGATGTGGAATGGCCCTTTCAGGGCAGTATTTGCAGGAAGATGACAAGTTCTCAGTAAAACGTTTTCTGTAAAAAGCTAGGTAATAAATACTTTAGGCTTTGTGGGATGTAGGTCTCTGTCACAACTACTCAACTCTGACTTTATAGCATCAAAAAAACTACAGACAATATGTGAACGAATAAGCAAGTGTGGATGTGTTCCAAGAAGCCTTGTATCAGGGCAATGGAATTTGAATTTCATATGAATTTCACATGTTACAAAGTATTGTCATTTTTTAAA
>NW_012155173.1:5186495-5187743 GCF_000956105.1 Propithecus coquereli | reverse complement strand
TTGACCTCTCACTCTGGCTCCCTGGATAAATTCCCCACTCCCCCCGCCAAAAAAAAAAACTGCCTGCGTAAAAATTGCCTTTTTCTAAGCTCTTTTCTTAAGAAAACTCAGGAAAAGGTAGTTGATGAACAATAGAAGCTTCTCCTTTGCTCACATAATCATCAAATATAGATGTTCCTATTTAGCGGGCAGTTTCCAAGTGGTAACTTGGGCATGGTCATTCCTTTCACTGTGTGACTTTGGCAACTTTTAGAACCTTAGAGTTCCCTCTGAGGGAAAAAGTGGATAGAGAAGGTCACTTGATTCTTTAACTACATGTCTCCCATCCTTTCACATTCCAGAGGCAAGCATGGAATCACGTGGCTCTGCCCAGATGCCAGGGAACCTGGGACACATGGTTCCTGCCGAGTAGCTTTTCTTAGCAAAATTCTACACTATGGAAGGGGAATCATGTTTTGTTCAACAGCTAGCCATTTCTACTTTATCGTTCAATGTGTACAATTTGAGAAACAAGTAAAAGTATACGACATAAATTGAAATCACTTATAAATCCGCCATTTGGAGATAGCCACTGTTTCACTTTGACGTATTTCAATCTAACCTCTTTTCTACATATTCATGTTAGGAACATATGTATATATGTCTTTGTATACATGTGTATATAAACTTAGAAGCCTACAGTAATTACAGATTCACATTCTGCTTGATTCACTCAATATTTTTTTGTGAGCATTGCCTCATTTCATTTATATTCTTCTTGAGAGGTAAGAAAAGTAGAATTAGAGTTGGCTGATCATGTGCAAAGCAGAGACAGACCTCAACAGGCCAGATGCAGGTCACAGTGTATGGGTAGATAAGACCTGGAGATAAGATAAACGTGTGCTCTATTATGTTATGAGTTAGCTCATGCATTGGTAGACTGCTAAAATGTGGCCGTCAAAGACTTTATGCTTCCTAACTTTAGCCATTTAATCTAATTTTTTATCATTTCAGAGCTTAGTGAAAATAATAAATACTTTTTCAACATTTGATGTTATAGAAACAAAGAGCAATTTGATTTAATGAACATGTCAACTATTATTTCTACCAGCCCAAAGTCTGTTATGTAGCCCCCCCGAGAGTACAGAAGAGAAATAGAAGGCAAGAGTAACAACCCCATTTTCACACAGTGAAAGGCAAACATCCAGACAGTCATGAAATTTAAGAGGAGAGCGATTGTCCTCCATGAAGCTAGCAATAGAACACAGA
>NW_012155173.1:5143009-5184840 GCF_000956105.1 Propithecus coquereli | reverse complement strand
AATTTAAAGAAAAAAACTCTCAAGGTAACTTGTTGACTGTAAACTCAATATTGATTGGTGGCGTGATGTAACTCTGATGAAAGTGAGGTGAGGTTAGAGAGCTTAAGGAGGGAGATGTCTGCTCCATTTTGTTCTGCACAGATCAGGTTTCTGAAATGCGAAGAATAATTCTGATTTATACTTTTAGAGGGTATGTTCAGGGGAAAAATCTCAGAGAGTAAATGGGAAAACTCAAAATCAAAGAGATATGCAATCGGGAACGAAGAAGATCAGAGAAGAAAGGATTTATGTTATTGTAACAATAGTTAAGATGTGGCTACAACTCAGTGAATGCCCGCAGTGTGTTAGGTACTGTCCTAGGGACTGTGAATGTAAAATTTCATTTAATTTCCACAACCACATCTGAGGGAAGCAATGTGCATGTGTGTGTCTGTGTATGTGTATGTGTATATGCGTGTGTGTACAGATGTATGCGACCCTGTAGTAGAACTGAAGAAATTAAGGTTTAATGAAGTCCATAACTGTTTTTAACATTGCACAGTTAGAGAATGGGGATGTCTTGGTTTAAACCCATGTCTGACTGACAAAAGTCCTATCCCCTAACTCCTAACTGCCACAGAATGAGGAAATAGTCTTTTGAAGTCCTTACATAGCGTTCAGAGGTGCTCTGTCTTTCTGGAGTAGCAGAACCAGGACTTACACATGGAAGTCATGTGGAAACAGTATTCACCTGATATAATTATTAACTTCTTAACAAATGAAGCTGCAAGGCAATTGGATGCTTTTCTTAGCAAAATTCTACACTATGGAAGGGGAATCATGTTTTGTTCAACAGCTAGCCATTTCTACTTTATCGTTCAATGTGTACAATTTGAGAAACAAGTAAAAGTATACGACATAAATTGAAATCACTTATAAATCCGCCATTTGGAGATAGCCACTGTTTCACTTTGACGTATTTCAATCTAACCTCTTTTCTACATATTCATGTTAGGAATATATGTATATATGTCTTTGTATACATGTGTATATAAACTTAGAAGCCTACAGTAATGACAGATTCACATTCTGCTTGATTCACTCAATATTTTGTTGTGAGCATTGCCTCATTTCATTTATATTCTTCTTGAGAGGTAAGAAAAGTAGAATTAGAGTTGGCTGATCATGTGCAAAGCAGAGACAGACCTCAACAGGCCAGATGCAGGTCACAGTGTATGGGTAGATAAGACCTGGAGATAAGATAAACGTGTGCTCTATTATGTTATGAGTTAGCTCATGCATTGGTAGACTGCTAAAATGTGGCCGTCAAAGACTTTATGCTTCCTAACTTTAGCCATTTAATCTAATTTTTTATCATTTCAGAGCTTAGTGAAAATAATAAATACTTTTTCAACATTTGATGTTATAGAAACAAAGAGCAATTTGATTTAATGAACATGTCAACTATTATTTCTACCAGCCCAAAGTCTGTTATGTAGCCCCCCCGAGAGTACAGAAGAGAATTAGAAGGCAAGAGTAACAACCCCATTTTCACACAGTGAAAGGCAAACATCCAGACAGTCATGAAATTTAAGAGGAGAGCGATTGTCCTCCATGAAGCTAGCAATAGAACACAGAGAGCTTATCTACAACTAACAACGATCAAATTCCTAAAGATGAATATGCCATTTTGCCTGAGCAAGAATTTCTTCTTTTCTTACATTCTTCAACCAATATAACTTAAACATTAAAATTCTTCCCACTGAATTGTGTATCAAACCCAAGCAGAGCCAACTCTAGGGCATTTATGTTATCTAACCTATTTACCCTAAAGCTCTTATGCAAGTAAATAATCCAAATCTTCACTCTGTGAATGTATGGCCTCAAAGAAATTTTCCATCATTGTTCCACCTGAGAGAAGTATAGATAAAGCGTCATAGTGTTCCAAGGAAGAAACTGTGACTTCCATGAGGGCCCCAGAGTTTGTGGAAATGTTCACAAGGAGCTTCCTGAAGGAAAAGGAACTCATTTTACAAGGTCGCAAGGTCTAATTAATGTTTAATTACCTGAAAAGATAATAGATGACTCAGTACTTGCTCTAGAGTCAAACTGACTGCATTGAATAGCAAGTCTGGTACTTATTAAGAAAGTGAATTTGGTAAAGTTTTTTTTAACTTCCTGCATGTCCTTTAAAATGGTGCTAAACTCAAGAAGTTATCATGGAGTTTCTGTGAGAAATGCATGTAATAAAGCATGCAAATTATCTTGTACAGTGTTTTGCTCATGGCAAGTGTCCCTTACGTGTTATCCAATTTTGCAAGGTGCTAAATAAATGCTACATGACATTTGCAAAATTGTTTCAAATCCTGAAACACCTGGAAATTTAACATTTACTTTAACATTTTGGAAGACTTTGACAAGTTTTCTAAAATGTTACATAGAAAAATAAAATTTTTACAAAGGTCAAAGATAATTTTGCAAAAAAGAGCAAAGAAGGAGAGGATTGTTCGTATCAGTCATGAACATATGACAAAATTATAGTAATAAAAAGTGATGGATTTAAACAGCAATGGATGGACTATTGAGTGGGAAAGAATTTAAAAGTCTTGATAAAGATTATAAAGATTTTAAAACCTGAACCACCAATAAATGGCAACTTAGTATATGATGGAGATGGTACTACAAATCAATAGAGAAAGGACAAATTATTTAATAGATGGTGCTAGGAGAACTGGATCACTATATGGGGAAAATAATATTAAAATTCTGCCTTATCAGGGATGGATTGGCAGCTTATATATAAAAGAAAAAAATACCATCGAACTAATAGGTTCCAACATCAGGGAAATAATCTTGCAGTAAAGAGATTCTTGTTAAATATGACTCCAGATTAATAAACTATAAAAGGTATAGATTTTTAAACATAAAAATTGTAGATTTTCAATCAAAAATTGCCACCATAGACAAGGCTAACAGAGGAACTACATTTTGGTGTATGGTATTTGCAATAAGAAAATATAATAATCAAAATATCTCTAATCATCAGGGAAATGCAAATCAAAACGACAATGAGATATCACCTAACTCCAGCGAGACTGGCCTTTATCAAAAAGTCCCAGAACAACAAATGCTGGAATGGATGTGCAGAGATAGGAACGTTCTTAACACTGCTGGTGGGATTGCAAATTAGTACAACCTCTGTGGAAAGTAATATGGAGATACCTCAAAGAGTTACAAGTAGAACTACCATGTGAATCTGCGACCTGCCAGCCCGGCCCACATTCACACTCCTTAATCCCACCCCTCTTCTTACACAGAGAATGACCTTTGTGTCCCAGACATGAGATGAAAGAAGAAGAATCTAAAGCTACTAAAGCAATCCATGTGAAAATGTAGTATGAGAAAGAGCACACGTGCTGGGAAAAGCAGTGTGCTGGGAGTTGGAAGACTCGCCTTCTGAGCCCCAAACCTTGACCAAACCTTGGTATAACGTTGGGCAAGTATGGAATATCTCCTGGCCTTTGTTTCTTCATTCTGTTGAATTTAATAAAATTTATTTTAGCAATAAAATTTAAAGAAAAAAACTCTCAAGGTAACTTGTTGACTGTAAACTCAATATTGATTGGTGGCGTGATGTAACTCTGATGAAAGTGAGGTGAGGTTAGAGAGCTTAAGGAGGGAGATGTCTGCTCCATTTTGTTCTGCACAGATCAGGTTTCTGAAATGCGAAGAATAATTCTGATTTATACTTTTAGAGGGTATGTTCAGGGGAAAAATCTCAGAGAGTAAATGGGAAAACTCAAAATCAAAGAGATATGCAATTGGGAACGAAGAAGATCAGAGAAGAAAGGATTTATGTTATTGTAACAATAGTTAAGATGTGGCTACAACTCAGTGAATGCCCGCAGTGTGTTAGGTACTGTCCTAGGGACTGTGAATGTAAAATTTCATTTAATTTCCACAACCACATCTGAGGGAAGCAATGTGCATGTGTGTGTCTGTGTATGTGTATGTGTATATGCGTGTGTGTACAGATGTATGCGACCCTGTAGTAGAACTGAAGAAATTAAGGTTTAATGAAGTCCATAACTGTTTTTAACATTGCACAGTTAGAGAATGGGGATGTCTTGGTTTAAACCCATGTCTGACTGACAAAAGTCCTATCCCCTAACTCCTAACTGCCACAGAATGAGGAAATAGTCTTTTGAAGTCCTTACATAGCGTTCAGAGGTGCTCTGTCTTTCTGGAGTAGCAGAACCAGGACTTACACATGGAAGTCATGTGGAAACAGTATTCACCTGATATAATTATTAACTTCTTAACAAATGAAGCTGCAAGGCAATTGGATGGGCTGTCTATACTGAAGCCCATCCTGATCAATTAATGGTGTCCTGATCAATTGGAGGCTTTGAAATAGAGGAAAAGCAAGTATTAGCCTGGGATATTTTTATGGTCATTCTTGCATCACAGAGGGTGAACTTTACTAGACAATCTCCAACGTCATTTTCAACTCTGGAGGGTTTGTGGTTCTTTGATTGCCAAATTCCAGCATGTTTTAACATCAGTGCTCTGAAGATTCCACAATGCACGCAGTATTTATGTGGATGATTAAGACAGCTTTGTATCAACATTCCTCCAACTCTGAGAGATACATAATAAAATAAAATAATAATTAAAACAAACTAGAATTTATTGATCCTTTACATAGTACATAATAACTTCTCAGGAAGCCTATTTTATAACCTTTTTTTACAAAGGGGAAACCTGAAGTGCACAGAAGTTACGTTGTTTTCTCAAGTTTCCAAGGCTAGTAGGTAGCGGAAAAGGAATTGAAACTCAGGTACATCTACTGCAAAAGCCTTCCTCCTTACCACTCTGTTATACCACTTCCCTCTACATGGTGAAATTTCTCTATTATTTATGAGAAATCTGAAGCTTAGATTAAAGGAATCTCCCTTGAACTAATGATTTCTTAGTTTCCTTGTGCTCACACTGTATTTGAGAAATCTCATTTAATACTCACGGTTTCTCTTAAGTGATTATTATTACTTTTCTTTTATGAATACAAAACCGAAAAGCAAAGAGACTGTGTACATTTCCCTCGGTCACTTATGTAATAACTGGCAGGATCAGAATATCTTAGCAAACCTGGGTATCTTTGCAGTGAACTCCTCTGGCTTGGCACATTGAACAGGCCAAGTCCGCAGTTAAAAAGCTAAATGATTTGCTTGGGGCTTAAATACTTAGAAAATCAAAACCTAGAATCCACTTTTTCTGACGTCTTAGTTAATTCTGTCTTTTCCCCACACTAGCAATGCTGATTATGGAAAGTCAATAAGCATGTGTGGCTCTGTTTATTATGGCTGATGCTTCCAATCTCATTTTCTCATTCATTCATACTCTGGATAAAGATGTAAGAAGTTATTTTCTATATGTATTTCACAAGCTGCTAATAGAAAGCAGTTTTGAACAAATCTAAGAGAAAGGAGAACCTGTGCCTGGACTTTGACATAAGAAAAACAAGACTCAAGTCCAGAGAAGATCCCTTCCCAACAGTGGGAAAATAAATTGGTAGCAAAAGGATACTTTCTTCTGCTGAGTTCAGATCTGGCTGTTCAACTCTGCAAATGAAAATGAGGGAATGAATTTACTTCTGAAATGTATTTTGAAAGGGACCAATCTTGCTTCACTGGGATTTTTTTTAAAGCATTGAAAGAATACTTAGACACACAGGGAACACAGGGTCAACCATTCAAACTCCCATGATTCCTTTCGGTCTTCTGCGCATCTCGTAAGTCAGAAGTTTCTCTCAGAAACCGGAATGGAATGCAAAACAAGCTCAGTAGTGCAACGAGCTCTGATTAAAGGAGGCTTAGATGGGGGACGCTGTCTTTCCTACCACAGTGCTGTAAGGAAACCTTAGAGGCAGGAAGTCTGGGTGATTTTCATATTTCTATCACAGGACTTCCCAAAATGTGAATTTGAAACCTCGGTGTTTACCAAATGTTTGTGTGTAATACTTGTCGTGATTGAGAGCGTTCTCAAAATTGAAAAAGGTTCTCAAAAATCGTAGATGCTGCATACTGCTATCTACAATGGAAAAGGGAATAAAGTGATGGCTAAATTATTTTCATTTCAATTTTCTTCCGATTTTTCAGATCAAGTCAAAGAAAAACACTGCCAATTTGAAGCTAATAGGTCTTACACCTAATTTTACCCATCTTTTTTAATCAAAAAGAAAAAAAAAAGAATAAGCCTTACATCAAGGGCCTAGTGTTAGCAAAAATATCTAGCTAGGTTTCAATCAAATTTAATATTTTTAATTTAATTTTCAAGCTGCAATACATCCTCATTTTTGTGGATTCCTTACTTTTCAATTCATCTATTCGCTAAAATTTTCTTGCAGCCCCCAAATCAATACTCACAGTGTTTCTTCAGTCATTCAGGCATGTTCAAAGTGGTGAAAAAATTTGAGTTACTCCACATGCATGCTTCCAGCTGAGGCTAAACAAGGTAACACTCTGCCTTCTTGTTTCGGATCTTATATGGTATACAAGTGTCCTTTTCATAGTCTATTTAGCACCACATTTGGAGATTTTTGTGGGGTTTTTTGTTAGTGATTTTGCAGTTTACAATGGCTCGCAAACATCATACTGAAGTGCTGTCCAGAGCTCCTAAGCACTAGAATACCGCTAGGTGCCTAACAGAGGAAAACTATGTATTAGATAAGCTTTGCTGAGGCGTGAGTTACAGTGCTGTTGTCTGTGAGTTCAATGTTAATGAATCAACAATATATATAAAGCGAGGTGTCTTTAAACAGAAACATACATAAGACAAGTGTATGTATTGATTGGCTAATCATAATGTATGACCAGAGGCGTATAGGAACCCTAACCCTGTATTTCCCCTAAGGATAATAATTCAGTATTCACTAATCTATGTTTGTGGAGACTTTATAAAACATACCTGTCATGAATAATGAGAATCAACTTTACTTCTATATTAGGCAAGTGATTTGAAGCTTCCATTTATGATGGTGCTATATAAAGTATCCTTTAAAAATGAATTTATTTAAGTAAAAAGTAAGTTAATCTACATAAAAGCACTAACAAGAATAGTAGGGGATATAGGTAGCTTGCTGTTATAGCAAAAATTTGAAAGCATAAGGGAAAGCCTGAAGTCTGTGGGTCACTGCTCTAGCAAAAGCTTTTTGAGCAACCTTGCTAAAACATTTAACCAGTTGTTGTACCTCAGTATCATTGTCCTAAGAGAGTGTACCTTCTCCTATAGTGAGATGCTTCTGAGAACCTATAAACAACCTATAAAGAAACTTACAATATGAGCGAGGAAGCGCCACAATCACTGGTATTGCCACTTGCTGACAAATCATGAGGATTACCAGCTATTCTGAGTTCCTGTGCTACTGCAGTTCCATCTGTCAGAACAACAAAAAGAAAAGGGGCACATTTGATATGGCCCCCACCCCCATTACCCGCTAATAATGAAAAAATAATGACCTTTTTCCCATGTTGGTGAATATTTTCCCTGTCAACTCTGATATGCTCATAATGTGGGCAGACAGATTATTTATGACCAAGGAAATTAAATATTATTTCATTTCTCCTAATACAATCTGTGGCGTCTCCTAGCTCCCAATTCCTTCCCATTAAGGTTATTGTCTTTTCTGCTCCAGTTGGCCGCATGCTGTTGGGTTGTAACGGCGCTGGCAGAATGCTCGCAGCATAATGGAGGTGGGAGAATTGGTGTAATTTGCAAGGCTGCCTTCCCCATCTCATCTAAATGAAGACATTTGGTCCCTGCGAGTCAAAACCCATTTTGATGAGTCTAGATGCATTTGCGCTAATGGAAAAGGACAGCCACAGTTGTAATGGGTTTCCTGAACCGGGTTTCCTGACTCAGAATTTCAGAATTTGCAGGGCGATCCCAGGCCCCCTGTTTTAAGTCTCTCATTTTGCATAGGGGGAAACTGAGGAGCAGAGAGGGGGATTCATTTAAAGAGGTCTCGAGTGAAAGAGCACTTTTTTCCCCTGCCAAGCCCTGGTCAATGTTCTCATGCTTTCAATAAGCATTCTGGTTTTATATTTTTATTTTTTGACTTAGATAGTTTTCAGGGGCCCATGCTCTTTTCTAAACATTCAGAGACATGAGTATTTTTATAAGATCCAGAGACAGGAATCTTTGCCACGCAGGGGATGCACCGGCATGCCTCTGCGTTTTTGCCTACTCTATTATCTTGGGTAATTTTGGTTAGAGTGTTCCTCAAAGTGTGCGCTCGGGATTTTTGGAGGCTGCACTTCAGCTCAACTTCTCCCCCCTGTCCTGTCCTGCTTTCCTCCTCCTTCCATAGGTGTTGATTCCTAACATCAAACCGGATCTCAGTGCCTGCTTCCGGGGAACTCAGCCTGTGACACCGAGGAGGTGACGTGTGAGATGAGTTTCTTCATTTCCTATACTTACATTTATTGTGCACCTCCTATGTGCCCAAACTGATAAAGATCCAGTGTGTAAAATATAGTCCCTGCCAACTTAAAGCTTCCAGTGTGGGAGCAGAGACAGACAATTAGAAACACTTATATCGAGCCACTGTGCAACCCAGGCCACTATTCGCTCCTGCCAGACGACTGCTGCGTGGCCCCTGCTGCATCTCACTTTCCATCTTGCTCCCATTTATTCACCCAAGAGAAACGCAATATGACCCTGTCGTTCCTTGGCTTCAAATCTCTTAGTGAAGCACCACTGCCTTTCAAATAAAGCCCAGTTTCTTATTTCACTCCTGCCTATTTCCCCAATATCATTTCTTTCTAATTTGTATGCCTTAGTAACACTGACCTGTTTTCAGTTTCTCAGACCCATGGGCTCTTCCCTATCTCAAAGTCTTTGTTCCTACTTCTTCCTCCATACAGAACATTTCTCCTCTGCCGCCTTTGAGTGGCTGACACGTTCTCAGCCTTCACTACTTGTGGGATGTGTTATCCCCTTAAGGCTGCTGCGTGGGGTTTTATAGGTTATTTATTGCACATGCTAGGTGGGTGCTGTTCACATTGCTAGTCACCTGTGACTTGTGTATTTATTATGACGGCAGTGATCAATAAAGAACCTTAAGCAAGGGATGGCTTTTTCTAATCTGCACAAAGATCGCAAGCAGGCACAATAAAGGAGTAAGAGGTTCATTCCTTAACTACCTACTTTAAGCACTGGATCCTATTAATTCCTTTCATGGTATATATTCTCATTTTAATCATATATTCATTAGTTTGTTCACTTTATTGCTTGTTTCTCCCATTAGGTTTTAAGTTTTGCATGATTAGGAATATATAATTTTTTTCACCCATAAGTATACTGTGTGCCTTGCACAGTGCCTGATATATACAAGGTGCTCAATAAACATTGCTTGGTAACTAACTGAAGGTGAAAGGGTAACATTTGAGCTGTGCTGTGGAATAAGGTAGGATTTAAATACTGGTCCGTGAAAGAGAGGCATTTTTGATGGAAGAGAGGGGACAACTCCATATCTGAGAAATGCGACAAAATGCCCCTATCTTAAAGTAGTGTGCTGCTCACAGGTGTAAAGTGCTAGCACAATGCTTGACATAGCAGCACGCAAAAACATTTCTACTATCATTGCCATCATTCTTTGGCTATGGTTCATGCACAAAACATTCTGCATTGATTAGAAAGTATTCTGTTGTGAAAAAAATTTTAAAAAATCAAAGTTCATGATTACCTTATATGGTTTCAGGAATTCTCTGGAGGAAGTTGAATTTTATAACATTTGAAGTTTCTTCTAGCCTTGAGATTTACCTTGAGACAGTGAAATAAATAGATTTCACAAAAAAGTCAAGTATATCACAAAGCCCAGGACGCTGAAACAGTGAATGAAAATAGTGTTTCTCTTTCTTATGGAATTTCGTCCTTCTCGTTATGACCATGATCTGCTGAACAAATACCCCTGGAAGGCCAAGGACGTTGGACAGTGTCTATACCACCAGCTCTGGTGACTCTGTTAAACTGGACTTACTGAAGGAAGAATGCATGATGTTGAGTTTTCAGCAATTCCCCTTATATCTCCAGAGCTAGAAAGGTATTGTCACCTCCCTTCAAAAATCTGTTGAAACATCCTCTGCTGTAAGATGGCAAACATTACCAACTTCAAAAATCCCAAGTTCATGATGGGAACTCAAAGTTGAGGTCACTCGCTATTTTCCTTTCTAGCACCTGATCACCCTCTCTTTCTCATTTTTTTTTTTTGGTCAGTGTTTTTAAAAATTTCCTTATTAAATATATTCTGTTACTACATTGTATTTTCCAAAAAAGAAAAATAAACTAATAAAAAAAAATGTAAGTCTTATCAAAACTTTCATTTTTTCACAAGAAAATGAAATACTACTGGCAAAGTTTTGGGTTGCTGAGTGATTTTTAGATTGTAGAAAATGTAGGTGGCAGGATGGAAAATAAAATTTTAAAGTTACTCAGTTACCTCCCTCTTTCTTCAGATTGTGTTTAGTTACTTATTTTCTTATGATTAGACTAAGTCTTATTTTAAATGATTAAAACATAAGAATTTTACCTTTTCACTAAGACAAAATTCTGTAACATGGTTGAATACACCTTTGTCCACAGTGTATTTCTATCTTTGCTTTCCTGGCAGCTCTCTGGGATCCTAACAAATCATTCTACCTGGAAGGACAGTGCTACCCATGGCAACATCAGTTCTTCTAGGCCATAAGTGCCAATTAGGATGCTATTCCAGTTACGGACCAAATTACCCTTCTCTTTCCATAGGCCACATAAAGTGAGCCTAATTCACCTTATAAATGAGTTAGAGAAGCATACGTAAAAGCAGCCTATTTTTGATTTCAAAATTCTAAGAGGTCAATGAAGCATCATGCTTCTTTTTATAATATAAAGCACAAAAGATCCCTAACCAGATCTTTTCTCTGTAGGAGATATCCCCCAGAACTCCAGAAACTACACCAAGAACCATGTAGAGTTCATCTCGCACCCTCTGGCATTTATGTTTCTTATCATGGCAAAATGATACCTCCTCCTTCCTGCTCTACAAATCATATCAGCATAATGTCATTAATGTGATAATATTAGTAATGGCAATAACGGCAATTGTAGCTCTACCTATTATCTAGTGGATGATTACTATGTTTCAGGTAATGTTCTCATAACCTTACATATATTAACTAATTTAAACCTCACAATAACTCTAGGAGGCAGATACTATTATTATCTCCACTTTACAGATGAGGCAATTGAGGCACCAGGACACTAAGTCAGCACTAACACAATGAGTTCTATATTTAAATTCACCACTGCCATCACATGGTAGAGCTGAGATATGAAGCCAAGTACTCTGGCTCTACAGCCTGTACTCCTAAAAGCTATGCTATCTGACTTGCCCAAGGCAAGAAAGCAAATAAGAACAGAGACCACCTGCAACAAATCAATGCCTTCTTTCTACATGAGAATTATAAAGAGATTAATCCTACTGATATTTTAACATGACATGTCACAACATCAGATACAAGGTTGTCATCTATTAATACTTTAATATTGTGGCTACAGAAGAGAGAGGGTTTTTTAGGGTTTGTTTTTGTTTCTGTTTTTTTCTTTTTTATTTCTTTAGTAATAGAAAGTCCCTAGATTTCAGCCCATGGTTTGAGTTAAGAACTTAGGGATCTGTGCCCTTCGTTATTTTGCTTTATGAATTTAAAGTGCTATTAGAAGTAGACTCCCCATCCTACTGCTGCTGTCCTTCCTACTATTTCATGGCAATGACAATGCATTTCCCAAAACTTTGGCTTCAGTGGGTACTTCACTCTAGGCACACGTAGGTGGTACTTTAAATAGATCTTCCACTGTTGCGTGTAATGGACAGCTAAATTTCCTTCTCTAAATTCTAACAGAATTACTACTGTTTTCAGCCTCACCTAGGTTGGGCAATCTATCATAAATTCTCCTTTCTTCTTGGGAGCCATTGACTATATCCCAATCCCTGGTTCCAGCTTCTTTGTCAGTCATAGTTTCTGGTTGCAAGCAACAGAAATAGAATAGATATTTTGGCAAGAAAATCAATTTATTGGAAGGATATTGGGTACCTTAAAACATCAACAATAGACTAATCCATCAAATTCTGAAAATATGCAGGAACTAAGAGAGGCAAACACTGAAAACTCATGCTGAAGCCCATGGAGGGACTCTAAAATGTTGCCATTTGTCACTGGATTTTACCACCATAGGATTCTTGTTGCTGCCACCAACATGAATGATCCCTTTACCATCCCTGTACCTCTGCATTAATCCTTCAAGAGTCAAAGTCATGGGTGGAACCATCTGATTGGTCTATCCTAGGCCAAGGGCCTGTACCCATACACTAATTCACAGCAAAATTTACCTAGCAGGCAAGAGGGAGCTTGTCTTTATTCATTTTAAAATGAGAACAGGGTTTGAATGTGGGTGAGCTAAATGAGTGGGAAATTTCAGTGGGAAAAAAGTGTGTGATAAGTATATTTCCAAACTTGTCCATGTGTCTTAATCAAGCCCTCCATCCTAGGGGAAAATGAAAGTTGAATAATGGGAAAGTTTCTTCTAAGAGGTGAAGTAGAGGAAGATAATAAAACAATCATCCCACAAAACATCACACAATAATTTCTCACAATCCATCGCAAAGTACAGTTGTTGCATGCAAAACAGGGCTTCCATTCATTCATTACAAAAGTACTTATTCAGGGCCTATCACCTAAGTGGTGCTGTGTTAGGCATTGTCATTCGGTTCCTATTCTCAAGGAATTTGCCATATACAGTCCAACCCTGTACTTACGCATGAATCCAACCAAGTAAAGATTAAAAATATTACAAAATATAAAAATTCAACATCGAAAATAATTTAAGCAAAAAATACAACGTAACAACCATTGGCATAACATTTACATTTTATCAGGTATTATAAGTAATCTAGCGATGATTTAAAGTTTGTAGGAGGTTTGTGTGTAGGTTACACACAAATACTATTGTCATCCTATGTAAGGAACTTGAGCATTCAGTGGATTTTGGTATCCTCAGGTTTGGGGTCAGGTCGAGGGGAAAGTGGGTTCTGAAACAAATCCCCAGTGGGTGCTAAAGGGCAACTGCACACATCGTCTTTAGTGGAGTCACCAAAATGAAATAATTGACCGCCTTCGGTTCTGTGTATGTATGAAATTGAAACACTCTATATATTTTTCCATTATTATGCTGGCAAAAAAATTAGCGCACTTGACACTTGTGTCATCTTGTACACTTAAATACCAATAGGAAAATTCTGAGCAATCAAGGATGGCAAAGAAAATGGTTAGAATATTGGAGTCAAGTGTAGAGATTTGGGTCTTTGATGTGCTGTTAGACAACTGGGAATCCTTCAGGAGATCAGTGACTCTCAGCTGCCATCTCCTGACATGTTAAATGGGGTAATGCATGAATCTACTTGGGTTATATCTTTGCCAAATTAAGATGCGAATATCTGCCTGGGCTAGGCGTAATTTTTATTCTTCTTCATAAATAAAGAAACCTACTTTTCAGGGCACCAAGTGACAGATATTGACTGGCAAAGTATTTTGCAATTACACTTAATTCTCCACTACAAGCTATTCGAAAACCTCTGGATATTATACAAGCTTCAGTTCCTCTGTTCATGTAGCTTTATCTCTCTGCTAAAATTTCTTTCTTTTTTTTTTATTAAAAAACCCAAGTCTTACAGTTATTCCCACCATCTATACACACACTTTTAATAATTTTTAAGTGGTCAGACACAAAGTGTTCTGTTGCACTTGGATAACTACTTGTAAGTTGAGACGTTTTCTCTCCCATTTTATTATCTCTTTTATAGGAAATGAATAGTGAGATCTGATAAAGGCCAATTTGAATTCTCTTTGCTAGAAAAGAAGAAAAAAAAGCTTTCATTCTTTACAACCCCATAGATGAGAGAAAATTTTCTTATGTTAGGAAACAAAGTTGGAAATGTTCCTGATTTCTCTTGACCCCACTTCTCTCTCCTTATCAAGAAAGGAGTACATTCTCTAATTAGTAGGATTAAGAGGAGGAATTCATAATGAACAATGCAGGACCTTCATGCAGCTCTCTGTCAGAGTGTTGATATGCAGCCTTCCTTGTTCATCTTTGCCTGAGTTTATACAAGATTGCGTGGTGGAATAGAGCCTGAACCTCTAAGGGTCTGGTATACATTTTGAAGGATAAGTTGTCAGAAAACCCAGCTGTGGTTGCAGATGGGATTACTTACTTTAATACAACTTTATCTCTAATAACACTGAATTTTGATGTCTGTCTGATGATGGTCATATTCAGGAAAATAAGAACTGGGTGTTATTTGTGGGATTCCTGAAAACCCCAGCCTTTTCCATTTATGGCAGCAGTTTTATTGAGCAAGTCTCTATCTATCCTCTAACAGCCTCCTTATTAGCAAGCAAGCATATTTTCTAGAAAGAGTGGTCTCACAGGAACATGGTAAGCATTACATATTCTTTTTTTCCTTTCCTTTTTTCAAATACTGGATTTTTTTTTTTTTAGTACAGAACATGCAGATCTTTCTGCCTCTTTTTTAATTGATATACTTATTCATCTTATCTCAATTTCCACCCCCGAAAAAGAGGAAATTGGCTTTAATGGTATAGCAAGTATAGTGTGCCCTTTTAGGAGAAACATAAGAAGAGATTTTGAAAAAATTCCCTCAGAACTTTATGTTTGAGGAGTAAATTTGACATAAGAAAAAGTGTGATTGTGTTAATAAGGGTCATTAAGATATTCCCTTTCCTGTGGTTTGAATCCTCCAACCAAATGATACCTTGAGACGAGGCTTCTCCCTGTGGTCACTAAACTGTTCCCTAAAATATATTTTGTCCGTAGACACTAGATTATACGCGATATGATATGATTTTGCTATGGCACAGTAATTTGAATTTCACTGACTATGCTATGCATGAATAATGCCAGGGAAATTGGTTTTTAGTGATGTTACTTAAGAAGGATAGATGATTTGTACATGGGAAGACTAGTCCTTTAATCCCAGGTTGTTCTAGCTAAAGCTCAAACCACATCAAATTAATATTATTTATTTATTCATTCATTTGTTTTTTATCCAATTCAAAAAAATTTACTTATGACCTACTTGGTTTCAGGCCTTTTTCTACATATTGGAGATCTGCAAGTCAACAAAACAGACAGCAATCCTAAATTCTAGTGGAGAGAACTAGCAGCTACAAATTAATAATTAAATGATATGTAACTTGAAAGGTGATAAGTTCCAGAGAAAAAATAAAACACGCAAAAGGTGTGTAGATTAATGGGGAAGGAAGGAAAGTTTAAACTTTTAAGTAGAGGGGTCATGCAAGGTATATTGAGAAGAAGAAAGCATCTAAACAAAAATTTGAGAAGCAGAGGAGAGAACTATGCATATATACAGATGAGGGCATTCCAAGAAGAGGGAACATGTTTAAAAGCTCCGAGCCAGAAGAATGTTTTGATCCTGAACAGTAAGAGCCAATGTGATTGGAGTTGAATAAGTAGAGAGAAAATTAGTAAGAAATAAAGTCAGAGAGATAATTGGAGGCCAGATTAGATAGAACTTTAGGGCCATTGTCTTTGGAATTACAAAGACAGAGAAGGAAAGTAACTATAAAATTCTTCACATTGACTCTGGTTGATGTGAGGGAATAGATTGAAAGAGTGGTTTAATCAAGGACAAAAGTAGTGAGACCAATTAGGAAGTTAATGCCACGATGTAAATGTGGTGGCCTGGACCGGGTTGGTACCAGTGAATGTGGCAAAACACAGTCTAGATATATTTTTTTTCAGCATATTGTGGGGGTACAGATGTTTAGGTTACGTATGTTGCCCTTGCCCCCCCCAAGTCCGAGTTTCAAATATGTCCATCCTTCAGGTGGTGCGCACTGCACTTTTTGTGTATGCAAATACCCGTCCCTTTGAAGATTACAACAACACGTCTTACTCAAAGAGTGAAATAAGAGCATGTTGGCAAGGAAAGGTTAGAAGTTTTGGCTTACATCCAATATATTAGAGATATCCACTATATAGGTAACTGTAAAAAGCTCAATTTCAGGAAAAAGAGCAAGGCTATTGACACACATTTGAGAATGGTCAGCACATAGGTGGGATCTATGATCAGAGTACTGGGTGTGGTCATCAAGTAAGTCAGTTTAGATAGAAAAGAGAAGCAATCCATTGATATTTCTGTGATGATGAAGAGGTCAGGAAGGTAAGGAAGAACCCACAAAAGAGATAGATGGCAAACAGCCAGTGGTAGGAAAGAAAAAAAATGGAAGAGTGTGCTCACCTGGAAGTAAGGTGAATAAAGGAATGGGAGAAATAGGCCTTGTCATATAATGCTCAGAGGTTACGTGAAATGATTAGTGAGACTGGCTACGGAGTTTAGCAATGTGGAAGTTGCTGGTGACCCTGGCAGGAGTGATTTTGCTGGAATTGTGTTGGTTAAAGCCTTATTAGAGTGGGCCCAATAGAGCGGTGGTGGATCAATCAGAGACCGTAACTATAGAGCTCTTACTGGTCTCTTTTCATGAATAGCCTAACGTCTGAGTCACACTACACATCAGTGTGAATCACCAATAAATCTGATGAAACACCTCTTCAAGCACCAAGAGGACCACCTCTTCTCCCCATCTTGAAATGAGGTACAACTATTTGTCTTGCTTTGGCAAATGAATCATCAGCAGAAGTGACATTTATCAATTCCAAGCAGAGGCGTTAAAATCTGATTTGTGATTATCCAACTCTTTCTTCTTTGTACTAGTGTGAGCAAGATTCTATATAGTGGGAATTTCATTAGCCCTGGTCCAGTATGGAACAGAAATCCTCCACAAATACGTGATGTTCATATGGTGTGATGGAAAATACAAACTTTGTTGTTTCAAACCACTGAACTTTTGAGGTCATTGGTTACTGCACCCTAATCTAACCTTATCTGATCAGCACACACACCTGCTCTGTCTCTGTTGCACCTGCTGGAATGGCTATACCTATATTGACTGAATGAGCATAGCCTGCTTGACATTTATTAGAAAGTCACAAAATCTCTGGAACAACGATCCCGGACCTTTCTGGCACCAGGGACCAGGTTCATGGAAGATAATTTTTCCATGGACTGGGGGCAGGGATGGTTTGGGGATGATTCAAGCACATTACATTTATTGTGCAGTCAAACCTCTCTGCTAATGATAATCTGTATTTGCAGCCACTCCCCAGCGCTAGCATCACTGCCTCAGCTCCACCTCAGATCATCAGGAATTAGATTCTCATAAGGAGCACGCAACCTAGATCCCTTGCATGTGCAGTTAACAATAGGATTCACGCTCCTATGAGAATCTGATGCTGCCACTGATCTGACAGGAGGCGGAGCTCAGGCTGTGACGCCAGTGATGGGGAGTGGCTGCAAATACAGATGAAGCTTCCCTAGCTTGCCTGCTGCTCGCCTCATGCTGTGCAGCCCAATTCCTAACAGGCCACAGAATGGTACCAGTCTGCGGTCCAGAGGTTGGGGACTGCAGCCCCTAAAGATGTAGAGTATCTGCTTTCTTAATCAGCATCATAAACTTAGAATGGTAAGAATTAACCCTTATTCTTCCCTGGAAATGGACCCGTCCTCTTTCTCACCAGTGAGGTGGTGGGAGATGACAATAAAGCATGTTTAGTTTCACATGTCTGAGAGAGGGAGAGAGCTGTGTTCTCAGTACAAGAGTCTGGCAGATGAGAAGAAAAGAATCTGCTCTCAGCACACATTTGTAATTACAAAATTAGTTTTACACCAAAAATAAGGACCCATAAATTATAAGAGTTCTATGAATATTAGCTATTATTTTGTTGCAATTATTCTATTATTGTCATAATTATTGTTTCTATTATTATTATTCCTGATGGTCATGATGACATTTATTATCAAAGTAAAGTTTCCTTTAGCACAACAGGTTAATTTCTACCCTTCTTTATGTACCAGGGTATAGTGAAAGTGAAAACCTGAATTCATTCAACATTTGTTAGATGTCTGCTGCATACTGGGCTTATACTCAGAAGCTATGGTCAGATTCATTCTTCCACTTCAGCTCCTTGGGGCATGAAGTCATTCATATATGTAAAGAAAGCTCTTTGTCAACTCCATCTATCTTCAGGGAGGAACAGAGTAGAAGATCATATTTTCCCATATTAACATACTGAAGGTGCCTTTTCCATAAGTTTATGGTCCCTGCTCATCAATCTGCAAGTTGAGAAATTATACTCACTTGGATTGGGTGACCTGTAAAGGCTGAAACAGAGAGAGAGAGAGAGAAGAGAGGAGAGTGAGAAAGATTAGGGTGGTGTTTAGAATTAAAAAAAAAGAAGAAAATAAATGCCTATGTTTTAAAAAATGGGTTTATTTCTTATTAGGTATTTCTACATTGTCCAAGTGAATGTGTGGTCCTTATAATACATCAAATTTAAACAATTACAGTAATATAAGGAAATCGTAGCTGATGGAATCCCTGATCATCATGCCAAATGACTCTGAATTCATTCTTGTTCCACTTTTTTTTCCCCATAAATGGCACCAGCTAGACCATTCATTTCAGCAAGGCAAGCCATCGAGGGCTGTGAGATTTTACATTATTATAATGTTGCATATATAATTCATTGACCATGTCAATGAAATGGTGACAAATGCAGAACTTATCACAAGGATCATTTCACATATTTCAAGTCTTTTTAAATTATTTTTTTAAAATTCCTATTACAACTTCTACCACCTGATCAGCCACATCATGATCAAAAAGCTACTCAGCTCCCAAAAGTGTCATGGCAGGGTGAGATCTGGGTGGGACTTGGTTCCCAGCCTCTGGCCTCTCAGGCTTGTTAATGTCATGGAAGCAAAAGTGGTGCATGCACCGAAATTTGCTGAGCCTCATCCATGAAATGAGAGTAGGAACCTTACCTTATACGGTCTCTAAAGAACAAACTGAAAATAAAATAGACTATTTTATATCCAAAGGTAGATCTCATTAGATACATGAGGCTGGCAAGGGTTTCGTTTAATTTCTTATTGTTTTTTTATTCAATAAGCATCCATTGACAAAAACTATATGTCATAATCCCTTCCCTTGAGAAGTTTTCCGTCCAGTATATGGCAGTGCCACAAAAAAAATTATTACTGAACACTTTAGTATGAGAAGTGCTATAACAGAGATAGAAAATTAGTTGTGAGAGAATCAGAAGGTGAGAACAAACTTGGTCTGAGGCTCTTCTAGAAGATTTCTCTGAAGATGTGGTTTACTTGCTGAGTCCTGAAACATGTTTAGAGGAATTTCTGCTCAGGCATAGGAAGTTGATTGTTCAAAATCACGAGTCATTGAAAAGAGTCGGTACATCCTTGCATTAGTTTCTTAGGGCTGCTGTAACAAAGCACCACACACCGGTGGCTTAAAATAGCTAAACTGTATTGCATCACAGTTCTGGAGGCTAACTTTCCAAAATCAAGATGTGGGCAGGGCCACACTCCTTCCGGAACCTCTAGGAGAGAATTCTTCCTTGCTTCTTAGTACATCTGGTAGCCCCATGCATTCCTTGGCTCGTGGCAGCATAAGCCCAATCTTAGCCTCCTTCTTCCTTTGGCTGTCTGCTCCCTTCTGTGTCTTCTTCTTCACATTACATTCTCATCTCTGTGTGCGTCTCGTCCAAATTTTCCTCTTTTTATAACAACATTTATTCTATTGGATTAGGGCCCAAGCTAATGACCTCAACTTAATCACATCTACAAACACTCTATTTCCACATAAAATCACACTTACAAGTAACAGGGGTTAGAAATTTAATATATATATATTTTTTTTTTTTTTTGAGAAGGTGCACGGTACAACTCATAACATTCATGGAAAGTTAAGTGTGATAGAAATATAGAGAGCATGTTGGGAAAGGAGAGAAGAGAGCAGGACCCAGAATATAAAAAAAACAAAATGTGATGTGAGGAGCCCTTAGGTATGTTTCAGCAGGTGAGTGGTTAAAGCCTCCTTCTTTCTATAAAGATAACTATATGACAATGAAAAAATCAACACAGTGGAAGTGACAGCTGTATGTGAAGAATGTAGCAATTGTCCAGGTAAGTACCAGGAAACACATGGGAGGCCAGAGCTAAGAGAAGCCTCTTAGATGTGATGACAATTGATCCAATGTGGAGAATAAAGAGGAAAGAAAAGAGAATGGCCTTGAGTTTTCTAGTTTTGGGTACTGGGTAGCTGGTGAGATCATTAACCAAGAGGTGAGTCATATGCAGTAAAGTTGATTGAGAATTGGAATAAGGAGGAAACAAATAAAAACTGTAATTTAGTACCCATTAAGTTGATCTGGAAAAAACTGAATTTAAGTGACATATTGAGGAATACAAATGATGAGTATGTTTTGCATTGGGCTACTTTTTACACATTTAACATCTTTAGGAGAGGTCGTATTCTTGACTCTTTTACTAGTGAGGAAACACAGGTAACAATTATCCAAAGTGTTTGAGTTGTCTATTGCTATGTAACAAATTGTCCCAAACTTGATAGCTTAAAACAGCACACATTTATGACCTCTCAGTTCTGTCATTCAGGAGTCTGGGTGTGGGTGAGATGGTCCTCCATTCAGGGTCTACCAGGCTAAAATCAAGTCAGGATTGGGATCTTGTCTGAAACTCAGGCTCCTCTTCCATGTTTATTGGTTGTTGGCAGAATTTGGCTGCTTTTGGTTATAGGACAGAGGCCTTCAGCTCCTCGCAGCTGCCCATGATTCCCTGTCATACGACATGATGTACAATATGACCCTTCACTACTTCTAAGCCAGATGAAGAACATCTGTGCTTCTTTGACTCCCTCTGATTTCTAAACCATCTTTTAAAGCAGTGGTCCCCAACGTTTTTGACACCAGGGACCAGTTTCATGGATGACAATTTTTTCCACAGACCAAGGTAGGGGGAGGGATGGTTTGGGGGTGATTCAAGCACAATGCATTTATTGTGCAGTCAAATCTCTCTGCTAATGATAAGCTGTATTTGCAGCCACTCCCCAGCACTAGCATCACCACCTCAGCTCCACCTCAGATCATAAAGGCATTAGATTTTCATAAGGAGCATGCAACCTAGATCCTTCTCATGCAGTTTATAGTCGGGTTCGGGATCCTATGAGAATCTAATGCAGCTGCTGATCTGACAAGAGGTGGAGCTCATGCAGTGATGTGAGTTATGGGGAGTGGCTGTAAATACAGAAGAAGCTTTGCTCGCTTGCCTGCTGCTCACCTGCTGCTGTGTGTCCCAGTTTCTAACAGGCCATGGACTAGTATGTGTCTGTGGCCTGGGCTTGAGGACGACAGTTTTAAAGGGATCAACTGATTAGATCAGGCTCACCCAGACTAAGTTCCCTTTAGATTAACTTATAGTCAACTGCATAGGGACGTTACTTGCATCTGAAAAATCCCTTCACCTTCAGCGTATAAAGTAACCTACTTATGAAAGCATCTCATCATAATCAGAAGTCCCACCCACATATGGGGAAAGAGGGAATTATACAACATGTGTAGATCATGTTGGATGGAAATCTTGAGGACAGTTTTATGAGTCTGCCCACCACACAAGGTAACACAGCGAGTGCTGATAGAATAAGGAATATACTTTTATCTCATAATTTCGATTTTAATATTTCCAATATATTATGTTGCCTCCAGTGGTGCCACTCATCCGATGATGTTTGGATAATGAAATGTTTATGTAGGGCCACAATTATAGACTCAGCAATAATCATGTGCCCTTCTGTACAAAAACTGTGAACATTTTTAACCGTGACCCTCAGTTCTCGTCACACACTTAACTAGAAATAAAGATTCATTTCAGACCAACCAGAATAAAGTAATAAAACAAGAAAGTTGGCATGTATTTTAGAAATAGAAATATGTACTGAATTTAAATTTTCTAGGTATTCCAGGGTCCTCTCAGTAAACAAAGTCAATCACACAATTGTAACAATTAATAATAATGGTGATGATGATGATTACTCATAATTTGCACTCATTCAGTAAACCAGTTACGCAGTTAAGTAACAGGAGAGATCATTTGTTCCAACTTTATAGCCATTAATTTTTCCACTGGCTCATATTATTGTAGGTTTTAGTGACATAATATTAAAATAATCCATATGTGTCCCCTTATACTTTGGAATAACACTTTAAGATGAAGGTAAGTGATGGAAGGAGAGACAACACTAAATGCAAAAATCCACTGGATCTCTTGATGGCTGCTGCTTTCTCTAAGAGCCTGAAACTCAGCAGAATTTACTAAAGAAGCATCTGATACTACTGTGCTGTGTGACCATCTTTGTTGGCTCAAATCGTCTGGAGAAATGTAAGAAAAATGAGACTAGAGTAACCTCTCTGATGCCATGGACTGGATTATGTCCTGAAGGTCAGAATGAACATATTCCCCAGGGAGTCACAGCTGAAACGAGAACCAGGTTAACTGTCTTGCTGATTCAGAAAGGGAAAAACATTCTGAAATCAGTGAAAGAGAAGGGATTTTGAGGCCATGGCAAATGAGGCAGAAATCCAGATTCTTTAGGGAGAGCTCCCAAAGAATGGCAACACTATGCAAGCAGATGCTATGAAAATTGCTCACCTAGTATTCAGAGGGGAAAACAATATTCTGAAATGAATTGAACAGCTTTGTGCCACAAACAACTGTGTTGTTCTAGACAAGCTCCTTTCTTTTCTTTTTTTGTTTTTTTAGAGCTACTTTAAAAATTCCCATTACTTCCTATTGTATTTTTTACATCTTTGACTTCTGATTGACTTGGGAAGACTAGGGTCCTCCCTCACAGTAAGCTTAAGAGGTAAAAATAAATAAATAAATAAATAACAAAAAAGGTCGACATTCTCTATTCTGTGCACAGCATGTGAGAAACTTACTTCTTTTCCCTTTTCATCAAGTTACTCGACTTTACCCATGATTAGGTAATGGGAATAAATTGCTGGCTAATTAAATTTGCAGATGGTATTCAATAGCGAGGGTAGATGAGGATAAGGGAATAATGCAAGAGGCCTCAAAAGCTTTGTATGCTATGCATGAGAGGACAGAAGGGCATGAGTCAGTATGTGCAATTACATCTGGCAGATAGAAAAGGGCAGAAGGGAGGCTCTCGGGTAAAAGAACGAATGGGTAGCCATGAGAGGGCATTAGTAGGAGGTGCAAGAAAAGGACTGAAATAACTGTGAGGTATTGGTGAGCAATTATACCTGTCTGAGTTAATGCCTGAATCAGTGTATAGGAGACCTCTCGTGTATGGAACCGTAGAGAGAAATCCCTCAAACCACATCCCCTAATGAGTTTTTGATATTTGGCAGACCACCAGCCTCACAGCACATCTCTGGCAACACTATGGCTTCTGAGTTAGCCATTGTGGTTTCATTCACTCTCAAAGTAGAATGAGCTCAATGGCCATGTGCCAGAAAGTGCAAATTCAGATGGTATGCATGACATATACTTCTCAATTATGAGTTCTGTCCATGGCAAGTAATTTAAAACCTTATTTTTATATTAAAACAAACACAGACATGTTGTGTAGAAAACGGGGAATTTTCATGGATTTAAGATATAACTCAAGACTTGAAAAAGATTTCTCCCTTGCAGTGTGCCATTTTGGCTTACATATCCAGAGGCTCTAGGGGTATATATACACTCCTCCTTGAGGTTAGGGATATTTAGGTAAAGAAAGTTGAGAAACATGATATATTCCCAATATATGCATAGCATGATATGAATTAACTATTTATTTTTAAAGAATGTCAATTTATTAAATATTAATGTAGTGCCTACCCTATACTAGACATATTTCTCAGGGTTAAGGGGAACAAACTAGAGGAAGAAACAACTTCCTATTCTCAGGAACTCACATTCAAGGTCTATATTTTATTTATGAAGTCCTTCATGTACAGTAATTTAACATAATCATATTTAAAATGTTATTAGTTCGTATCTGTTTATTTGTTTCCCTTGCAAATATTTATGGGGTATTTTTCATGTGCTAAATGCTGTGTTATGCAATAGAGCTATGGAGGTGCATATTTCAGACCTGCCTTCTGTCCTAAAACAGCTCGAATTCTAATAAAGATGAGTGTCAATTAAGAAATCAATTCTAATGCAATGTGATGAGTTTTATGCAAGGGAAGTAGAATTTGGTAGGAAATGATTTGAGCAAGGAAGTTTTACCAGCACTGGGCTACATAAAAGCCCTCTCAGGGAAAATACATTTAACCTGAACAGATGCGTAGGAGTCAGTCAGATGGACAGAGTAGAAACCTGTGTGTTTCAGCTACAGAGGTAGCATGAGAAAGGCTGAGAGGTGAGAAGAAGCATGGCTTACTCTAGGGCATGAAAGGAACTGGTACTGGCTAGAATGCACCATGAGGAGCAGAATGCTGAAAGATAAGTCTATGGATACAGTTCTGATCACGGACATCCTCATAGGCCATGCTAATGGATTTGTACATCATCCTAAAGATGATGGAAAGATCATGAAGGCAAAACATGACCAAAGTTGTAGTTTTTAAATGGTCACTCTGGCTTCAATGTGAAGAATAGATTTGAAAGGGGCAGAAGTGGAGTCAGGGAGACGTTTTAGGAGGTCATTGCAAAAATTCGAGCAAAACAAAATACTTGCCAGGCTGGATGTGGATGGAGGCAGTGGAGATGGGCCAAAGGGATATTTATGAGATGAGGTTAGAGGATTTGTTGACTGGTTAGGGATGGATGAATCAAAGGCAAAGAGGAGAAAGTTGACTCTTGGGTTTGGAGTAGGTAACAATTTGTACGTGGTTGCCACAGCAGTTTGGTGAAGAGATGAATGAGATTGTTTTTAAATATCTTGAATGTATAATTTGAAACATCCAAGGGGAGGTAATCAGTGAAAAGTAGAGCAGGAGCCTAGAAAGCAGGAAAAGGCTGGAGATTGATCTTTTCAAACAGTTTTGTTGATCTTGGACTGCAACTTTTGTGGTTGGCAAAGCAATACCCTAACATATTCTACCTATTGGACTAGATTTCCTCCCAGGAACTGAAGCTGGGATTCTTCCCATTATATCAGAATGAGGCCAGGCTGTCACTATTTCGAGAATAAATCCAACCTTTCCCTGAGATTCTTCTAAAGTGACTTGCACAAAGACTTGCAGCCTTCTAGTAGAAGAATGGGGACTGGAGCCTAGGTCTCCATCCTGCCAAACTACCGTGCTTTCATTTATTTTAGCTCCCATCCCCACCTCCCAGACTGTGACAGCCCACCCTATCCTCGGCATCCGTGGTGAGTCTCAACATCTTATTCAATCTTCTTCAACTGATAGGAGTATCTACACTTTTTTCCTGGGTAATGACGCAAGTCCCCATGTGGGAGCTCATTCTTCCTGCTAAAGGAAGCCAAAGGCTTATTTGAACACGAGCCCAATTTCTCCCCGACCAACCATCACTGTCACAACTGACCACTTTGGCAGTGCTGCCAGCTCAGAGCGGACGGGTTGACTGACAGGAAGCACAGATCTGCCGCTCACACAAATCTAGGTAGGCAAGGGATGGAAAATAGGTGTCCTGGGCCTATCTGACACCGACAGCTTCGGCCACACCAACATTTCAATCAGTACCATGTTAACACAGCCCGTGTGTCACTCAAAAATAGCTCCAGGGGTGGCTTCTAGGGAGCAAAATGAGTACCTGGGCTGCTGCAGGGAAAGGGGTTACCAGGTCCATCAGAGGCATCTGCCACACCTCTTTCTCTTGCCAGATAATTAGGATGCAGTCCAGTTGGGTGACTTTATAATGCCTGAGGAAGTGACAGCTAATACTGGGCCGGCAGAGGAGAGCACTCCATGGTTCATCGTAACTGTCCAAATCAGCAGGATCTGTCCGGTGCATCCAAGAAAAGTTGAGTTTTGTTTATTTTTTCTTTGGGGAACAGAGGCAATAGCAAGGCTAGGTGTGCTTTAGAATGCCAATCTAACTACATGGACACTTAGTTACAAGCACAAACATATGTCTATTTGTATGGATCAACACACACTTGCACAAACACCTAGGCACAAACTTACCTGTTGATATATAGGCTGATTGAAGCATAAACCACAAGCACACTAAGAGCTAAGAGGCATATATGCATGCAAAACACTCTTATGCTAATATGTATGCTTATAAACACATATGTGTAAACTTGCATTTGGATGCACACATACAGAAAACACACATGCATAAATAAATGAATTTGCTGCATGTGTGGGTACACACAAACACATAGGCACTGACACACAAAAGCACATGCACAGTACATGCCTATGCATGAACTCATATTAACACAGGCAAATACAGGTGTGAATATATGTGAAAGAACACTTGTACAAACACACCCACTTTACCCACACACCTATGCACTCTTTTCTCAGAAGCAAATTTAAGGAGAAAGAGAGAAAGGAAGAAGAGCATTTATTCATTGGAGTTTCTACCTGTCATCACTCAAATCACTTTCAAGTGTGTAAAACAGAAGACGGGGGAAAATCAATTCCTGATAGCAGAGGTTCAAGGAGCTGTGAAATCAATTATATTTTATTTTCAAATATCATCCAGAGAAATTCATACTCTTTCAGAAAAGTCTGGTCTCGCCAGGGGCCAAAGCCCTGGCTGGAAATGGAAATGGGAAAGGCACTGCAAAGTTCAAGGCAAAGGTCAGTGCTGAGGTCAGAAACGGCACTTTCATCTTCGCTGGCAGGAGAGGTGGGTTGGGAAGGTTTCAAGTGCCCCAATTCAAATAATGGCCATGAGGGCTATCTGATGTGACTCTGGTCACCCCATTGATTGCTAAGTTTGACTTGGTCAATTCACATTAAAAAATAAATGTACAGGAGAGCTGAAAGGCGCCTTAGAAACTTCTTTTGTTTTAAATACAAAGAGACAAAGAGGCTGAAAGAAGTCAGTGACTTGCCCGACAACACCCAGGAAGAGGGTGCAGAGCCTGGGACCAAGCTCAGCCAGCTGGTTTCCCAGCCCAACCTCCCTGCTTTTTCCATTTGACTTCTGCCTTCCCTACTGGTCAGAACTTTGGTTTCTCAAAGACCAATATAGAGACATGCACCTACTTAACTCATGCAGTTCTTTTTTTTTTTTTTTGGCAGGGGGAGGTGGGGTGGCCGTTCAGTTGTAGACACCAGGCTGAGGGCTAGTGGCTGGCCTGAGGTATCACCAGAACCCAACCCAGGTGGTATGTGCTGAAGAGTAGCACTGTTGTCCATATGAATAGCCTCCCTGCCTGTGCGATCTCTTTTATTCTGTATATATGCTAAAGGTGCCAGATCTTTGATGATCAGGGCTGGACTCTAGCTAACATAGCAGGATGCTGTGGGGAAAAAGCAGCACATTCTGAAATGCAGAAATCTTAATAAGCAAATGCTCTCAGCACAAAGTAAAAGGATGGGGGTGGGGGGAAAAGAAGGTGACACTGAGAAAGTCAGATGCTCCCATTACAAGCTTCAGTTTTTTCACTGTAAAAATAATGCTGAGTACATAAAGCTAAGTGTGGGTTGCTGAGGGTTTAAATTAATGCATGTATTTGAAGACGTGTTGTAAATTTGCTGGACAAATGTAGGGTATATTACATATAGTCTTAGTGAAGGAAAACATTATTTATCCCAGAGCTTTACTTTATGCTGTTACCTCTGCTGCCAATGCCCTTGCTGTTCACTGAATTGAATTTGATCTTTTAAAGACTGGTTAAGTGAACTGACCTGAGACACCATGTCTAAGAACCATGGAGCTGGAAGAGTTATCAAACATGATTTCCAACATTTTCCACACTGGCTCTGGGACGTTATTGTAAGGGATGTTACTCAGTGCCATATAACAGTAGCTTTTGTAGTAAAACATTTTACAAAATGCTACACATGAGATTTTTCTCTTATAGATTCACAGAACACAGAAGCATCTTCAGCATTCTGAGAGGTCCTTCAGGAAAGAAACCTGCTCAATTTTGTTGAACATGGTGTTTCTAAAACATCCTTGCCTTGCACCCCCCATGTTGTTTGATTGTTGTTGTTACATAACTGTTAACGCCCTAGAGAGAAATTTTCCATAGAATATAATCTGGGGATGTGCTCATCTTGCTCAATACTCTCATTTAACAGATGAGGAAACAAAGTCAGAAAGGAAGTGAGTTGACAAACATCACATAGCAAATTAATACTAGGGCTATAATTCTTGATGGTCTTCTTAGAATCCGTATTAACACAGTTTACCACCTGATTATCCTCTGCCTTCTCATGTTATCATTTCACTAATTATAACAATAGCTTGTGTATATTTTTAGATGAAACAATATGTGCAAAGTCACCCAATATAGTTTCCCAACATCTTGATCACTCTACAAGTGTTAAATCTGAACCTGTCTGTGTTACATTCTCACCTAGATCATGAGCTCCTAGGAAGGTGCATGTCTTACATGCTTCTGGATCTTTCCATGACTCATACAGCCCTTCTAGACACACCAAAGGCACTCACTACCTGCTTTTCTTATTGACTCATTGAACATCAGTGACAGCCCCAGTTCTATGCCCACCGGAGGAGAGGAAAAAGCCTGACATTAAAGCAATAAAACGAACCATTTCTCCTACAGAGTTAGTCTAACATTAATAAAAGCTTCATGATGCACTCTCATCCTTTCCTGTTATTATTCTCATGTATTTCATGCTGGATATAAATGTCAGAATGCTTTATCTGTCTGCGTTTTCATGGGATTTATTGATATCGAAGGAACACATGCTGAGACTTCTGGCAAGGAAAGCCTTGTCCTCCGTGGCCTCTCCTCTACGCCGTGTCCACAGAGAGAAAGGAATTGGGAAAGGGCACTGTGTCTGTGGTCCTAAGCCAGAGTTCAAAACCCCAAGTCTTCTGCTTTCTGGTTCTGAGGTTTTGTGCAACTTGCTTCTACTCTGTGGACTGCAAGGTAGCAATAATGACGGCCTCGAAGCACCTGTTGTCTTACTTCACCACACTTTTATCTCTTTAATTGAACTGTATTTTTTTTCAGATATCTGTCCATCTTCCTCATGAACAGATGACTCCAAGGAGAAGATTCTTCTCCAGAACTAGGGATACATTCTGATTAACCTAAATCCATGATTTTTAAACCCAAAATGCATCAAAATCATCTGTAGGGCTTGTTAAAACATGGATTGCGGAGCTTTAGCCCCAGAGATTCTGATCCCCTTGGCCTGAGGAAGGACCCTGGAATTTGCATTTCCAACAAGTTCTCAATGACGTTGCTGCTGCTGTTCTGGGGTCCACACGTTTTGAACCATCCATCTAAGCCACTTGGGCTACTCATATTCCTCTATTGGTTTGATTGTGATGCTTCAGTTCATTCTCCCACAAACAGAACCCAGGATGAGGATATGTGTGCAGGTACTTTACGGGACGTGACCCTAGGAATCATTGTGAAGGAGTCAAGCTGTGAGATGGGGCAGCACAGAAAGTCACCAAGATTGAACCAATGGACCAGTCTTCTCTGTGTGCCACTGGAGTTATTTTACATCTGTAGAACTTAGAATTTTCCCTCCACGGAATGAGGAGCCCAGGATTTTAGCTCTGATCCCTCATTTGTTGCCAATTGCTCCTTGGGATGTCAACTCTCTGGCATTTACAGAGGTAAGTACACTCCAGAAGTGACCCTCAGGCTCGTTGATATGGTCCAAGGTCTAGAACCATCACTCAGTAGCTTGCTAGAAGTACAGAATCTCAGGTTCCAATCAGACCTACTGAATCAAGATCTTCATCCAACCTGGTCTTCAGGTGACCCCTGTGCACATTAAAGTGTGAGTATCCCTGCTTTTCTGTAACGATGGAAAGAGCTGATGGATGGAGGTCGCGCTACCCACAATGATTTCATTACTGATGCCCTGATTCCTCCTTCTAATCTTATTTCTCATTTAAAAATAAGATTACATCAGCCTATGGAAATGTACACAGATCTGTAATTCATTGCTGGCTTAATTAGTCTGGAAGGTAATTTTTCTGTAGGAGTTAGTTTTTCTAAATATTAATGAGCAATTGAATTCTATTCTGAAAACAGGTGACATTGTGAGTTGAGGGCGAGTAGA
The DNA here is from genome assembly GCF_000956105.1 of Propithecus coquereli. Lineage (NCBI taxonomy): Eukaryota > Metazoa > Chordata > Mammalia > Primates > Indriidae > Propithecus > Propithecus coquereli. The sequence continues at coordinate 5,154,639 of NW_012155173.1, read as the reverse complement.
GGGAGGTGAGGAATAAAAAGATTCACAAGTAACATGATTATGGATTGGATTTACTACATGGGCTTGTATTTTTTGAAGCCTGACACCTGGCAATTTGAATGAAAGTGAACCAAGCAGCACCAGGGTGACCCTCATAAACAAATGAATTATTTACTAGGACAAGAAAACAAACTAAGTAAACTCCCCAAAGCAGAGATCAAGCAAACGATGGGCTCTGTTATCACTGGAGAAGGGTCTGGAATGTAACTTTAGCCTGAGAGATTCCAAAGCAACATTTATTAATATTTATTATCCAGAATTTCATGAAGTAAAAATAGATATTACTTAAAATAACAATTCTGTGGTCAAATGAACTTGGAAAATGTTGACCAAAAATCATAAAGAAGTTAGAGGTTTGTTTGTGCCACTTTTTTTTAAACAATAGATCAATATTTAAGAGGCCGTCTTCTCTCCCCATATCTTTGCCAGAATCGCCTAGCAGGCCCTGGTGCTTGCACTCTTACCTCCGACTCTACTGTCTGTGCAGAGCAGCAAGTGAAACAGTTTAAAAATGCTAATGAGATTGGGTCACTCTGCTGCTCAAAGTGCATCAGGAAGTTTTATCTTGATATTTGTATTTTTTCCTAACATTGTTGATAAATCCCTTCTTTACCTGCTATGTAATCTTCTCAGGACCATGGCTGACAATTTTCCCTTATTCTTTAGTTTTGTTGAATATGCCATGATATTTCTTACCTGAGTTTTCTTACATATGTACATATTATATTCTCAGAGAAGCCTCTTTTTTTCACTCCTTTCATCTTTTAGAACATCATACAAATTTCTTTAGAGCAAGTCACAACTCATAGTGATATTTCTGTTTGGGTGATTAGATATTTAATGTGTGTCTCTACCCCTAGAAGACAATCTATAAGAGGTTAAAAAGAAAAAAAAAGAATCTCTGTCTTATTCATCATCATTGTCCCATACCTAGCATGTGTCTGATGCATAGGGGACAAAAAGTAAATATTTATTTAATGATCAAATATATTGTGAATCACTAACAACACAATGCATGGGGTTTTTCAAATGCATTTGAACATGGAGACCTTTTTTTTTAGCCTGGAAGTAATAGTCCATGGAACAAATTTTGAGTAATGCTGTTTTAAAGTCAATTCCACTCCTCCTAAATGTGAAAAGAGGAATATAAGTCATAACTACATTTCAAGCTCTGAATAGCTGTGAGACCATGGGCAAAGTTATTTTAAAGATTGCGACTCACTTGTGGAATGATGAAGCTGGACAAGATAATCTCTATAGTGCTTTTCAGTTCCCAAGTTCTGAAGTTCCAATCATACACCAAGAGTACCACTTTCACTTTGGTCATGGCATGAGCTCTCGAAGAGTAAGTCAAATCGGTCTGACCTCATTTCACTCTATGATATTTATAGTCTAGGATGGTAGATGAAGGGAAGGAAGTTGATATAACATATCTAGCTTTCCATGAGCCATTTCACAAAGTCTTTGCTGATGTCTTTGTAGAAAAGAGTAAGGGATGGGGGGCTTGATGGAGGTATGCTGGACTGGTTTTGTAACTAGTTGAATGATGGTCCCCAAGAGTGTTAATTAATGGATCAATGCCAACCTTGAGGACAAGGGCTGACAATAGCCTGCAGGCTCTGTCCTTTGTCCTTCCCTGTTCAACATTTCTATCAATATCTTGGATGAAGGGTGAGAGCTCATGATCATCAAATATGTAGGTGACATGACAGTAGGATTATATTGGATGACAGAAGTAGAATTCAAAGTGGTTTGAACAGCCTGAAGAAATGAACTGAGTCTAAAATGGGGAGATGTAGTAACATAAAAGTCCTAGAAATAGAAGCTACAACCAATTGCAAAAATATATAATTACAAAAATATGTGTATAAGTGTTTATTTCTGTGTGTGTGTGTGTGCACACGTGCATGTTGTATATATGTGTGCCCTAGGTAACCTTTTGGAGTTTTAGTTGATGGTAAGATCAAAATAATGTAAGATGGGCACCCAACGTGAATGTTTGCTACAAATTGAAATTTCGTAAATGGAAACTAACCATGTAAAAAGAGGGAGGTGATAAATGCTTCCTATTCAGATGGGGCTCACAGTACCTCCTCCAATTTTTAAGAGGACAGAATAGAGCATGATCACAGAAGAGGAAACAAGATAGTGTGGGAAAGTATTAAAGAAATTGAGATTTAGCCCAAAGAAGATGAAACATAATTTTGGAGACCACAATGATGTACCTTGCACAAATCAGGATTCTATGCCTCTCTGATGTAACACCCCAGTGCCTGAGACTTCCCTCACCATGCTTGTGTTGTCATTGCTTGTGTGTGTCTCTCCTGAGGCCAGAGGTTGTATGAGAGCAGGGCTTGAATCTCTTTGATCACCAGCAACCTCTCAGTGACTAGCTCAGAATCTGGAACATGGATTCAATGAGTTGATGAACGAATGAATACATTGCTATTTTCCTTAAATATCTTTACTATTGTAAGAAAGGGCCACTTATGTTTATAATTGTGTAACTCAATGGCTAAGAAAAAGTATCAGCTGGAAGTGAAAGTTCATACCATGTAATGATCACAGGTTTTCAAACATGCCATGAACTATTGAGACAGAGAGATTCTCATCACTGAAGGCAATGAAGCCAAAGTTGGAAGACCCATTTGTCTGGAGCCACTGGAGACAGGACTTAAGCTACACATTCTATTTCCTGGTGAACTTTTATATCACATAAAACTTGATTTTAATTCAGAGATTCTTTCCACAAAATCTGTTCTGACTCAGCATAACGACAAATTAGTTCCTGAATTATTCTGCTATTTTGTGCCTCTGGACCTTTCATCTGGCTATTCTACCAATCCATACCCCACCCAACTTTTGTGCATAAGAACTCCTACTTATTCTTTATGAAACCTCTTATGTTCAGCTTTTGCCTAAAATGTTTAATGAAAAAATTACTATAAGTAATCCTTTCCTCCTCTACATTTCTGTATAACGCTTGTACCTCTCTTATACCCTCACCACTTTCTGCCTTGTATTGTAGAGGTAGTTGTTAATCTGACTAACCACCAACACAAAATAGAGAGAAGTTTACATGTGTATGTGAATGTATTTATCCATCAATCAAGAAACATCCTCTCGGTGCTACATTTCTGCCAAAACATCCTAATGAAAGCAGCAAGATTAGATCTATTATTCAAAGCTTTTGAATATGCAATTATCTGCCTATGAACACAAGAACCCCTCCTGGTGTTCTTCCTATATCAATATGTGTAGAAACAAACATGAGACCTGTCTTTCCTTTGCTGCACAACAAGGGAGCAAAATACACCTACCCTCAAGGTATTGTTGAAATAGAAAAAAGAGACAGATGCATAGATGAAAGAAAGAAAAAAGAAAATCAGTGAAAGTGATTGAAATACACATTAAGACACTAGGGTGGGAGAAAGAAATTAGGATGGCAGCATTTGTCACTTAATTTTGGTTAACATGTTTGTTTACCATCATGTGGCTTCTTGTTTGGCAGAAAAGAAATTGTGTTGTGGCTGGGCGTGGTGGCTCACACCTGTAATCCTGGCACTCTGGGAGGCCAAGGCGGGTGGATTGCTCGAGGTCAGGAGTTCAAGACCAGCCTGAGCAAGAGCGAGACCCCGTCTCTACTAAAAATAGAAAGGAATTATCTGGACAACTAAGAATATATAGAGAGAAAAAATTAGCCGGGCACGGTGGCACATGCCTGTAGTCCCAGCTACTCGGGAGGCTGAGGCAGGAGGATCGCTTCAGCCTAGGAGTTTGAGGTTGCTGTGAGCTAGGCTGATGCCACAGCAGCACTCTAGCCAGGGCAACAGAGTGAGACTCTGTCTCAAAAAAAAAAAAAAAAAAAGAAAGAAATTGGGTTGTGATTCACTCATGTTTCTCTTTGGACATCAAATAGTTTCATCCAATGATAATTGGATGATTTAAGAATAAATGTTTAAATAAGGAGCATGTGGATTAAATTTCCTTTGGAATATGCTTTGGTTTCAGAAGAGAGGACGCGAGTTGCTAGAGGATGCCTTCCTTGCCAGGCATGTGCTTGATTTCAGGAACGTTGACATCATCTGGAATTGGTCTCACAGTGGGCCACTCCCAACACTGACACTTTCTGTGGTGGTGGCGTTGATTCAACAGTGCTCAGGAGCAACCGCTTTGCCATAGCGCTAGGCTCCATGCCCCAGATAACCAGAAGTGTTCTCTATCCTTAAAAAACTATTATTTGTTAAATATCAATAATAAAAGTACCAGCTGGGGTTCCAAGCTCTTTGTAGAGCTTGGAAATTACTGTATTTAATATCCACAGTGACACAACTAAAAAGGTACCATGATGTTCCCATTTTTACCATAATAATCCCGTTTTTCAAATGAGGAAATTAAGGCAAAGAGAGGTTAAGGAATTCACTCAAAATTAAAAAGCTAGGAGCTTCTCAACTGTGATTTGAACCAAAACGGTCTGACTCTAGCATTTTTACACTTGTACACCTCTCTACTTCTCTGTCCCATGACTACAAATCACTTACTCTCTACCAGAAGTTTATCCTTTGCCTCTTTTTATTCTCAGGGCTACACTATGAGGCAGATATTTCTCTAATTGTTTTGTGGATGATGCATCTGGGTTTCAGGGGCAGTTTGAAGAAATGTGTTAAGTTCACAGAACTAGTGAATGGCAAGAACCAGGACTTGAACTTAGGTTTTATCTAAATAACACCTGCCTCCGGCTATTCTGTATTCCAGGGATGGCCCCTGAGTTAACTGTATCATAATTGCCTGTTGTGGGGGAGGGGGCTGTGCCGATTTAAAAAGGTCCAGACTTTGGACCAGCCTATTAACCACTTCACTGGCATCTCTGAGGTAGGGGGCCTTGGGATCCTCCTTTTTGAAAAGTGGAAAGGTGATTCTTCACTCTCAAAACTGAATGCCTCGTGTTGCCTCTGAAAACTTTGTGAGGAAGAGGCACCTGTTAACCAATGTTATTAGGAAGCTGAAAATGAGACAGAAGATGAAAAGGTATTGAGTCCTGGGAACACGGAAACAAGGAGAGAAGTCGGTGTGGAACATGGTAGAACGAAAGACTATGGCTCTGAAATCGGTTCCCGCTTCTGCCTCTTAATTGTCATTTTGATTTGGGATGAGTTATGTATCTCTCTGCATTTTAATTTCTCTATCTGTAAGATATATTTCTCTTTGATTTTATGCATATTGAGTGAGCAACACATTTAAAGTGAACACACAGTAATTATTCAATCAGCTCTTGTTTTTGTCTGCTTGTGGTGCATTACAATCAGTCAAATTTTTCAGATACAATTGTCAACTCTATCTCCACCCAGGCCTGCATTATGTCAGCTATTATAAATTTCCAGTTTGTCAATTATTTCCTTTCCTTACATACAACTGTCTCCTAAGGAAAGCATTTACCAGTTAATGTGGTGCTCATTGTTAGTAGCAGGTGATGACTTATCATCCACCTGTGCTTTTATTAGAGAAAATGAAGGCATGAAGGAATACATCAAAGAAATGAATGTCTAATGGGATAAAAAAATCAAAAATTATTACAGACCAGTAATAGGAATATTTGGTAGCAAAAGTCATGTAAGAATATAATTTAAATTCCAAATTCTATTACCCTCTCTACCTATTTAAAATAACAGTTCAGAAATCACTTTTTTTTAAGTGGAAACATAAAATTATCAAGTTGCAAAGGACTTAGAGGTCATTTATAACAACTCTCAAGCAATGCTTCTCTTTGGAGGAAAGATTGCAACTTGCTCGTGTTATGGAGTGCGATAGCATTCACATTTATTACTTACTAAATCCCATGAGATAGAAAGATAGACACCATTTTACAGATGAGAAAACTAAGGCTCAGATAGATGAAGATGTTTGCCAAGGTCACTCGTGCCACCCAAGACTGGTCCCTGAACCCGGACACCAGACTCCCAGTCCTTCACTCCCCGCCCTCATCCGCAGTGCTTCCCGATTCCAAGCAGACAAAGTGTTATGGATGAATTCCTTTCTCTTTCTCTTTCAATCTCTCTTTTTAGAAACTTTTTATTAGTACTCGACTCTCTGCCATTATTAGTATTTGTTATTAAGTATTAAGAGCCATCCCTGTTCCCTTCTGCTCCCCTGTACAACTCCCGAAGATTCCTGCTCTGAGGCTTATGGTTTTAATTGTTATAGTTTTTCACCAGTGATCAGTCGAGCTTCCCTAATGATCTCAACTCATTTGGAGGGTTTATAGCTCCAGCACAGAACTCCAATGAAAGAAAAAGAGAAGCATCCTGGGAAATCCCCTGAGGGCTTTTCTTCTGCCAAGAACAAAATCTCATTTGCTGCTCACTTGCCTGCCCCCAGCCTAAGAACCCCACTTTAGTGGAAAGACTCCCATCTCCCACTTGGGGAAGGAGTCCTCCTCCTTTGCCCCCCTGCCATCACTGACCCCCTGACCTCCCCTTCCCAGGATGTCATCTGAGACTCCTTCACACAGTAGGTAGGCACTAGCTTACTATTTGTTGACCGATGCAATAAATATGTGCATTTACAAAGATAGAGGGGAGGATAAATGGAAGAATTATGGGCCACTTATTTTTTCCAGGGTATGTACAAAGTTCTTAGATGACTCAAGTGCTCACAACCATTTGGAACTAGTTGTATATATGAGGAGACAGGCACAGAGTTCTGTTAAAATAGTCCCCATGGCCATCCACAGGGTGGTACTCATAACAGCTAACCCACTGAGTGTTTACTATGTGCTAGGCCTAGTTCCAAGCGCTCATATGGATTCACTCTTTTAACTCTCACTACAATCCTATCATGCACTTGCTCACATTGTCCTCATTTTGCAGGTGGGGAAATAAGTGAGAGAGCCAGGATTCTCACAGGTGGCCTAGCTCCAGACTGTGTATTTTTAATCTTTATACCATGGCAGTACTCTGACCCAAGGGCACATCTCCCAAAGTACAAGTTTGTTATTTGCACTTAAATTTTTCAAAGACTTTTTCCATATATCATTTAATTTAATCACTATAAAAACAGTAACATAGGAGTAAATAATACTCTTATCCATCTCTGGTTTTGGAGAGAACTGAAGACAGGGGGGGTTGTGTGATCCTCCCTGACACCCAACACCCTGCAAGGATAGATACAGGACCAGAACTCAAGTCCATAAGCAGTGAAAGGTGGTAGACACAGATGACAGCAGGGATTAGTTTCATATCAGTTCCACCTCTGGCAGTGCTATGTACTAGTCATTTCATGAGGCATATCCTGCTTAGCTTTTCTGAGCCGTGGTTTTTCTCAACTGTAAAATAAGGAGAGTGCTTATCTCACAGGGTTCAGGCAAGATTGTTATTAGTTTATCTGTTAGAATATGGCAGACATGTTATAAATTTAATTTTCCTTCCCAAGCTCATGAGAGTAATCTGTGACTAGGTGAGTTCCTCAAACAATCTTGGGCCTAAAGGTCTTCAACAAATATACATGAGGCTGGGACTTCTTATCTTGCTATTCTACGTTGCTCATCCACTGAGGAGAGAAAATCATCTCATATATTATGAATTGGATGACTTCTCTTTGCTGAATCGTGGCTGTCTTAACTCTCTTGCTCCTGGATAAAAACAGAATGAGGTGCCAGTCAAGACAATGGCTGCAATCTTTTTAACCTTGCAGACTCCCAGAAGGTCTAGATTGGGAAGGAATAAGATTTAAGTCCTTCATCTGGGAAGGAAACACAGATACATAGAGAGAAGAATCATTCATGGCCACAAGGCTTAAAATGACAGAACTAGGACTAAAATTTAAGTCTGCTCACACCACACCTGCTCATCTAATGCTGCTAAAGTGAGTCACTACGTGGAAAGGAGAGGTTTCTAAGTCAGGGAGACTCAAGCAAGAAAGTTCCAGGGTATATCTTCCCAGTAAAATTGTTCCCACCAGGAGCAAAGGCGTTGAGTCTGTCCAAGGAGTCCCACAAGATGACAGTGATAGAGCCCATCAGTGGAGTGTCTGATTGAGGAAGAGCATCTAATAAACATGAGGAGAAAGGCCAAACATTCAGATGCTTAATTATCTCCCCAGTGATTGAAAGTCTACCTTCACTTTCCTGTGCTTGTTTGTGAAGGTGCCTATATTTCCCAGCAAGAAAAAAAAAAAAAAACTTCGGAGTTCAGTGACTCAAAATAGGTGAATTCATTAAGGTGATTATTAATCTACATGTCCTAGTAACTTGATAAGCACTCGATTGTCAACATTTACCAATTCTGGACATGGAGCCAGAAAACTGGGAAAACAATATTATAAACTTGTCACTTTATGCCAAAGCTTATAATATATTTATTGACCATCAAGTATAATCCCATGAGTTTTTTTTTTATTTTGTATAATTTTATTTTGTTTTACTTTGGAATTGGATATAATGATCTTATATTTCACATGTAGTATAAAAGGCCAAGGACTTACATTTTTGGCAATAAGGCAGACTAGGTGGCCGTGGATGCCTCAGTCAGGACACAAAACCTAGTGCATTTAAAGATGCACCTTCAACAAGAATCACAGGAAAGAATTCAGAGCCAGAGACTATGAGAAAGTGTAAATCTGCAAGGGTAAATGAGAGCACTTTAGACAATTTTTTACTAAGAGCATCCACCAGTTACCGTGGACCTAAACCCTGAGTTTTAAGGGGACTTTTGAGCTACAGAAATGGGAAAGCCTAGAGCCTATTTCTTTGAGGTTAAGTAGACCATCTGTATTAAGCCAAGAACCCAAAGGACAACACTATCACTGGATGGACTAGGGGAAAAATATTTACAGAGGTCTTTGTGAAGCTAAAAGACAGAAGATGTAATTGATGACCAAATCCTATACATCAAAATATTATAAATCAGAAAGATCTTGACCAGAATTAAAGTTCATTAATATGCTTCAGGAATTTTTTCCCCAGAAAGTAAATATGTTGATTCAGTTCACACTTTATTAACTTAAACATTCATGTTATAATATCTTAGATAAATGCTAAAAGAGTACAAGAGTGCATAACTTCCAAAGTAGTAAAGAAAAAAAATTAATTTATTCCAAAAGAAAGGAGAAAACATAGAAATAAGGGCAAACGACAGAAAATTGGAATAAATAGAAAATACGCAATAAAATAGATATGAATCCAACTATTTCTGTAACGCTATCCATATAAATAGATTATTCTCTGCATTTAAATAGTTTAAAATCTGTAAAATGCACAAAAAATGAACTCCATCTACACACTATTTACAAAAGAAAAACTAAAACACATATGTATCTAGAGATTGAAAGACTACAATGGAAAAATATAACAGGAAAATACTTATAGCCTTAGAGCTAGGAGGGCTGTTAGAATTTCCGACATCCTAAATACTAAGGTTAAAGAGAAAGATCTCTAGAAGAGGTAAGGAGGATGATTCTATAGACAAAACGATTTCATTTGCTAAGAAAATATTAAAATTGTTAACATACACGCACCTAACAAAACAGTTTCTAATTATGCAAAGTAATTAAAAAATGATGGCACCACAAGGGAAAAAATGACAAAGCCACATCACGCTGAAAAAATTTAATACATTTCTCAGTAACTGACAGAGTCTATAGAGGACTTCACATAAGTAGCAAGCTTGATTAGTGGAATACAGCCCCAACTCTTATTTTATGGACAGTTTAAAATAACTGATCATTTTCTATGTCAAAAACATTTCTCAATAAGTTTCATAAAATGAATATTAGTTTACTAAATTTTCTGACCAAAATGAAATTTAGATGTCAAAATAAAAAAAAGATAAAAAGTAAATATAAATAAATATGTGCACATATATGCACTCTCACACACACACCAGAAAAAAATCACATATATTCAGAAATTTAAGTAAAATGACATTCTAAATTACTCATGGGTCAAAGAAGAAATCATAATAAACATTAGAAAGTGTTTAAATCTGACAACTATGGAAATCTTATCTGATACCTAAAAGCAGTTTACAGTTTCAAAATCTTTATATTAAAATGAAAATGGGTAAAATTAACTAACTTAAAAATTGGTAATAGAATAGAAGAAAAGAATCTAAAGAAATTAGGATTTAATAGAAGAAACAGAGACAAAAGTATGTACATGTATATGCGTGAGTGTGTGTGTGTGTGTGTGTGTGTGTGTGAGAGAGAGAGAGAGAGAGAAAACATAGAGAACAATATAAGAAAGAAAGGGGACAGGGAACAGAACTATAATTTCAACCATGATTATCGGAAATAAGAGGTAATGTTTACAATAAAAAAATTTCCCAATAAATTGAAAACCATTTGTCTTCAAAAATATTGCTTACTAACATTGACTCAATAAGAGGTACAAAGTCTGAATGATCATTATAAACATTATGATGTTGAAACAGTATTTTAATGTATTACCACAAACAAAACAACAGGCCCAGTTGATTTGACAGGTAAATTCTATAAAACATCTAAGAAACTAATAATTCGAATCTTAAAATGTCTTTCAGAGAATCAAATAAAGGAGAAGGTCACTTCCTAACACTTTTGTTTCTTTGTTTCTGAAGATAGCATAACCTTACAGCCAATACCAAGCAATAAGAGAATATGATAAAAGAACAACCAGATCACCCGTGAAAACATAAATATTCTCAATGAAATATTAGCAAACTGCATTCAACAATTAATTTTAAAAAATACAACATGACAGATGTAAGATTGTTCTAGGAATGATTAATATTAGAAAATCTATGAATGTATTCAATCATATTAACTGACCTAATAAAAAAAGGATATATTGTAATGGATGCAGTAAATGCATTCAATGAAACTTGGTCATTATTTATCATAAAAACTGTTAGTGAAGTATAAAAAAAGGGAACTTCCCTAACTGGATAAAGGATAGCTTTAAAAAATCTACCAGAGGAACGAAATAGAAAAAAACCTACATATGTATAGAAGCCTGCTGTACCACAAAACTGGCAAAGCAGATTGGAGGAAGATTATAGTCTATTTAATAAACACTAGTGCTGTGAAAAGTAGTTCCCCAATCTGGGAAAAACATGAAAAGCGATGCTTATCCTACACAATAAACTAAAATCATTTCTAGATAATGTAAAGACTTAAGCATGATAGCTAAATCAATACGACTTCTCCCTTCCCCCCCCAAATTGATATCTTTATGTCTTCAGAGTAAGGAAGGATTTTTTTTAAACAAAACACAAAAGAACAAAACATAAATAAAAACATAAATTTGGCTTATTTAATATTAGGAACATTATAAGACCCCGTGAAGAGACTGAAAAGGCAAGCCACAAATTGGGAGAAGAAATTTGCAGTTACATAAATGACAAAGATTTACCATGCAGAATGTATAAGTATCTCTCACAAATCAGTAAGAAAAAGACAAACCTCAAATTGAAAAAGGGAGAAAATGGACAAAAGGCATGATCCTGCATCCCACTACAAAGGAATTGTGGCCGGCCTATGACATTTCAAAAGATATTCACTGCATCAGAAATAGAGTACAAATACAATGACCTGCTTTTTCATGCCCACAACATTAATAC
>NW_012155173.1:5130494-5131774 GCF_000956105.1 Propithecus coquereli | reverse complement strand
TGAAACTTGGTCATTATTTATCATAAAAACTGTTAGTGAAGTATAAAAAAAGGGAGCTTCCCTAACTGGATAAAGGATAGCTTTAAAAAATCTACCAGAGGAACAAAATAGAAAAAAACCTACATATGTATAGAAGCCTGCTGTACCACAAAACTGGCAAAGCAGATTGGAGGAAGGTTATAGTCTGTTTAATAAACACTAGTGCTGTGAAAAGCAGTTCCCCAATCTGGGAAAAACATGAAAAGCGATGCTTATCCTACACAATAAACTAAAATCATTTTCAGATAATGTAAAGACTTAAGCATGATAACTAAATCAATAGGACTTCTCCCTTCCCCCCCAAATTGATATCTTTATGTCTTCAGAGTAAGGAAGGATTTTTTAAACAAAACACTAAAGAACAAAACATAAATAAAAACATAAACTTGGCTTATTTAGTATTAGGAACATTGTAAGACCCCGTAAAGAGACTGAAAAGGCAAGCCACAAATTGGGAGAAGAAATTTGCAGTTACATAAATGACAAAGGTTTACCATGCAGAATGTATAAGTATCTCTCACAAATCAGTAAGAAAAAGACAAACCTCAAATTGAAAAAGGGAGAAAATGGGCAAAAGCCATGATCCTGCATCCCACTACAAAGGAAATGTGGCCGGCCTATGACATTTCAAAAGATATTCACTGCATCAGAAATAGAGTACAAATACAATGACCTGCTTTTTCATGCCCACAACATTAATACATTCTAAGACGTGTGGCAATAACAAATACTAGTAAGGACGCAGAACAAAAAGGATTTTCATTCACTACTGGTGGGTATGTAGATTGGTCCTCTTGTTTTAGAAAATGGTTTGGCCTCTACTGGTAAAATTAAACATATGCACCCCCAAATTAACCAATTCTACTAAAACTTGAAGAAAAAGCAAGTGGCCAGTTAAGAAGAAATTTAAAATACTGGTTTCTTGTGTTGGGGATAGAACAAAAATTTCAGCTAGTGAGGGGCACACAAAAGGCTTCAAAACCAATGGTACTATTCTATTTCTTAAACTGTTCTGGGTATGAGGTGCTAATTTATTATTTTTGTTATACTGTAGATATATTTTATACTCGTTACTACAAAAATTAGGACAAAAATCAAAATTATTGTTATTTCTGAGACATGGCAATGGAAGCAGATAAAATTGGGGAGGGACATTAAAAATATCGGTACTATTCTATTTCTTAAACTGTTCATTTTAGTATTATTCTTTATACTTTACACAATCACTAGATAAATTTTCC
>NW_012155173.1:5123420-5128092 GCF_000956105.1 Propithecus coquereli | reverse complement strand
AGGCTGGTCTCGAACTCCTGACTTTGAGCGATCCACCTGCCTCGGCCTCCCAGAGTGCTAGGATTACAGGCGTGAGCCACCGCGCCTGGCCTCTGTGTGTTTCTTGATGGCTCTTGTGATCTAGACTGGCTCAGCTGGGATTGGCTTCTCCAGGATTGGCTCAGCTGGAGTCTGATTCATGTGTCTAGTAGTTGGCTTTCTATCACTGAGGGTATGGGATCAATTGACCACATGTTAAACATCACCCAGCAGACCAGCCAAGGTAATCACCACAGTATGGTAGCCACAGGGCTCCTGAGAGCAACAAGAAAGTACGCTCCAGTGGGCAAGTACTTTATAAATCTCTGCTTGTGACACCTATATCAATGGTGCATTGTGCAAAGCAGGTCACAATGTCCAAGAAAGAATCTAACAAAGGGCACAGATAGAGAGTAAAGAAGTTATAGATATTTCTACAACCTAGCACAAGGTGCTGCCAAACTTATTTTCATTATTATTTTATACATTTCTGTTATTTGCCTTTAAAGGCATCCCAATTCAGGCATGCATTATCTTTTAAGAATGAACCTTCTTAGAGATTTCTATGGTCTGAATGTTTGTGTCCCCATGAAATTCTTATGTTGAAACCTAATCATCAATGTGATGGTATTAAGAGGTGGTGGGGCTTTTGGGAGGTGACTGGATCATGAAGGTGGAGCCCTTATGAATAGGATTAGTGCCCTTACAAAGGAGGCTCCAGGAGCTGCCTTACCCCTTCTACCATGTGAGGACACAGTGAGAAGTTGCCATCTGTGAACCAGGAAATGGACCCCTACCAGACACCCAATCTGCTTATACTTGATTGTGGACTTCTCAGCCCCCAAAACCGTGAGACATAAATTTTTGCTTTTTTATAAGCTATCCAGTTTATGATATTTTATTGCAGCAGTCTAAATGGTGTTAAGACAGGGAGTTCTCCTATGAAGATTTATTATTATCCTTTATATCATGCAACTTCTCTCGTTTTCTATGCTCCCTGTTTTTCATTGGAGCATAGTTGAAGAATCTATACCTCCTAGTTTATATGGGATAGTCATGGTGTATGCCTGTCTCCTTCCTTTCCCATCAGATTTAGAATTTACTTTGGATTTTCTTTTAATTTATAACAAAACATGCAACCAATTATTGCATTAAAACAAACAAGAATGAGCTTGGGGAACCTCTATTTTATACTTGCAATTTCTGTCATGGTCTCATGTAAGAGCATGTGAAATGCACATACAAGGAACAGATTTTTTACCTTAACCAGTACTTACACATGGAGAATGAGCAGTAACAACTTTCCTGTGTTTTTCAGATAATTTCGAGATATTATATTAGAACATCCCTCTTCAAGGACTCGAAGAGATGCACTTAGATGTTAGATTGTAGTGGGGAAGGCACTGTTGCTGCCCCTGCCGACTATTTGGTGTTGTAGCCACTTGCACTGTACCCCATAGAGTGGCCTACAGGGTGGACGGAACTGCCCAGCACTCAGTATCCAGGGTCAGTGAGCAATCTGAGAAATTACAGGTTATATGTACATAGAATATTGTCAGGAAACAGTGACTGAACATATATGCATCTTACCATATGCACTACAGTGATTTTTTTTCAAATATCTATTGATTTTAATGTCTGATAATCTTTTTATCTGTTGCTTTCTTTTTAATGAACCCTTTTTGAAGCAATGAACTTTTGGAAAGTGAAAGCTTAAATCAAAATGTACTACTCAATTTCAGTTACTAAAGAAAGTTAATAATGAATGTCATCTTCAAAAATATTTGTAAACATTTACTATGTACCCTGAAGAGCATAGTGATATCACTAACCGTAAAAAACAGAACACACAAATATGTTGAAGAAGCATCAGATTCACTTGAAGTGAGCAGTTAATTTATGAAGATTGTTCCCCAAACAACTCTTAAACTGTGAGAATGCAGCAGAAAATGTTTCCATATTCATCTGCAAAGCATAACTTTCCATTGAGATCAAATAATGGTTCTATTTTCTTTCTTCTTTTTTTTTAATTCAAAAGTTTTTCTGCAAATATAAAAAATGAAGTAATAGGTGTCAATATGCTGGTTCCATTACTACAAGAAAAGCTTCACACATAGGTATATAAAGTAAGTTTTGTATTGGTATTACCAGATGCTATAATTGCAAAATTAGCTAATTCTAACAAAGGTTTGATTATGATGATGATGATGATTAAAATCAAAGTATAGCTTTTCCCCGTTCATTTTTTCAAGTGAAACATCTGACATTTGGCAAGATAGTGTTGTAAAAAAAGATGAAAATTCAGCACTGAAAGTAGAATTAGGTGTTTTTGTGGTGATAATATGAATATAGAAACGTCAGTAGATTCCATGATGGTAAATGTCAGGTCTGGCCTCTTGGCGGACTGTTGTCCTGGTTCTTTGGCTCTTTACTTGGAAAATTCACAAGCAGGGCCGGTGCAACGGAGTGATCACAGACAGGAAGCAATTCCACACAAACAGCTTTTATTGCAGAAAAGCGTTTCGTGTAGCTCCCTTCTCCCACTCCATCACACTGGCCCTGCTTGCAAATTTTCCAAGCCAAGCCCTGGTCCCAGGCAGGCACCACAGTGGTGGCTGGTCTGGCTGCTGGATCCCAGACAAACGGCTGCCGGGAAGGAAGTCAGGACCAGGCAAGTGGCAAACGCACCTCTCTACCCGCGGAAAGTGTCCCCAGTGGCCACCCCTGCAGCCACTGCCATTGAAAGAGTTTATCCTGAAGACACCATCAGAAGGAAACATCAGGAGGGGGAAATGGTGGGTTAAGAAGCAGCCCACAAACCTGCAGCTCCCAAAGAAATAAGAGTAAACAGAGAGCTGCCAACGTTTTAGGGGTTCCAGCCTGCAGGATGGATGCAGTGCCCAGCTATCCACAGCAGAGATGCCCAGCTATCCACAGTGGAGCCCTGTGCGATTCCTGGGCATGAGCCCCAGCCCCAGGAAAGCGCCTCTGCAGCTGGTTGGCACTGCTGATCTCCCGACATGCCGCGGCCGTTGCAGGGTAACAGTCGGTGCCAACCACGTTGCAAGCGCACCTCTTTGACAGAGGAAAATTTCCACCACGCCCACCAGCGGGAGTTGGCGCGGGTGGGGTCCAGCCGCTGCCATCCAAAGAGTTTATCCTGAAGATACCGTCGGAAAGAGTCATCAGGAGGGGGGATAAAAATGGAAGATTAGAAGCAGTCCACGAGCCCACAGCTCCCAAGGAAGGAAGAACAAATAGGAATCAGGAACCGACCTGTGAACAGCTATTGTAAGATGGACCATTCTGAAACCAGAGAAGCTGTGCGGGACTCTCAATGTGGGGGGAAAAAAGATGAAGGGATACATTTGATAAGCTGGAGTGATAACAGATAATAGATGCTGGCATGGATACGGAGAGAAACAAACACTGTTGGTGGGACTGCAAGCAGTACAATCTTTATGGAAAACAGTATGGAGAGTCCTCAAAGAACTACAAGGAGACTTACCATTTGATCCAGCAATCCTACCACTGCATGTTTACCCAAAGGAAATAAAGCCATTTTACCAAAAAAAAAGACACTTGCACTCGAATGTTTATAGCAGCACAATTCACAATTGCAAAGATGTGGAATCAACCTAAGTGCCCATCAATTCATAAGTAGATTTATAAAATGTGATATACGTGTACCATGGAGTACTACTGAGCCATAAAAAATGAGGAATTAATACCTTTTGTAAAATCCTGGTTGGAACTGGAGACCATTCTGCTAAGTGAAGTATCACGAGAATGGAAAAACAAGCACCACATGTATTCACTTATTAAATTGGAACTATCCAATCAGCACTCATGAGCACATACAGAAGTAAAACTCAACAGAAATCAAGGAGGGAAGGGTGAGGAAGGGAAGGGTGAAATCACACCTAATGGGTACAGTGTACACCATCTGGGTGATGGGCACACTTACAACTTTGACTCAATATGTACAAAAGCAATCCATGTAACCTAAACATTTGTACCCCTGTAATATTCTGAAATAAAAAGAAAGAAATCTATGGTGATGAAATATGCTGGGAATTGCTTTTTGTGGCCTCATAGTCCATTATTATTTCCAATCAGCATTTTTTTAAAAAACAGGGTTTCACACTGTCGCCAAGGCTAGAGTGCAGTGAAGCGATGATAGCTCACTGCACCCAGCATAGCTCACTGCAACCTCAGATCCCAGGACTCCAGTGATCCTCCTGCCTCAGCCTCCCAAGTAGCTAGCACTACAGATATGCACCACTACACCCAGTTTTTTTTGTTTGTTTTGTTTTGTTTCTTGCATAGACAGGGGTCTTGCTATGTTGCAGAGGCTGGTATTGAACTCCTGGCCTCGAGTGATCCTCCTGCCTCAGCCTCCAAAAGTACTGAGATTACAGGCTTGCCAATGAGGTTTTTAAAAATATTCATTAAAATAGCAATGTACATTTAGTGTTTTGATGCCCATCAGAAATCAGATATTTCTGATTTGAGCTCTGGAAGAATTATTTTGTAAATCAACCCATATATTTTAAAAATGAGTGAATAGACAGCCCACAGAATGGGAAAAAATATTTGCTCTCTACACATCTGATAAAGGGCTGATAACCAGAATCTATCTAGAACTCAACAA
>NW_012155173.1:5110852-5112150 GCF_000956105.1 Propithecus coquereli | reverse complement strand
AAGCCTGACTGGCTAAGTGTTAGAGTGTTAGAGTTCCCCAACACAGAGCCAATCAACAAAGACTAGGAGAAGTGTTCTGCTCTGTTTGTTTGTTTGTTTGTGTTTATTTCTTTTTTTTTTTTCTATTTTAAGCTTCTGGATTTCAGGAAATTTCTGTCAAAACGTTAACTGAGAATGAGCTAAAGAAATAGAGACTCCAATGACCACATGTGATAAGAAATACAGTCTTTGCGAAAATAGCTTGGGAACATCACCAAATAATGGAGTACTATAGCCTTTAACAATCAAATGAAAAGGAAAAAGAAAGAAGAAAGAAAGAAGAAAGAAAGAAAGAAAGAAAGAAAGAAAGAAAGAAAGAAAGAAAGAAAGAAAGAAAGAAAGAAAGAAAAAGAAAAAGGAAGAAAGGAAGGAAGGAACGGAGGGAAAGAAAAGGAAGGATAAAGGAAAAATGTAACAGAAAATGGAAAAAAAAAAACATAACAGAAAACCAAGGGAAAGGGAATCTGATTTGGAGAGTTACCACATTATGATATTCAAATATTCATTCTTCTACACAAAATCACAAGGCATAAAAAAACAAAAAGAAAGTATGGCACATTGAAAGAAACAAAACAAAATGGCAAAGCTATTGCTAAGGAAGCCCAAACATAGAGCTTACTAGGTAAAAACTTGAAAGCAACTGTCATAAATATGCTCAAAAAACTAAAGGAAAATATGAATAAATAACTAAAGGAAATCCATAAAATGATATAGGAACAAAAGTAAAATATCAATAGTGAGAGAGAAATTATAGAAAAGACACAAAGAGAAATTTGCAAATCAAGGGTACAAAAATTTAAATTAAAATAAATCATTAGTTCAACAGCAGATTCGAACAGGCAGACAACAGAATTAGCAAACTTGAACATAGGACAATTGAAATTATTGAGTCTGTGGGACAGAAAATATAGAAAATGTGATCCAAGCATAAGAGAGGCATGGGACACCATCAAGTTGACCATTATAGTCATTATGGGAGTACCAAAAGAAGAGAAAGAGAAAAAGGAAGAAATAATGTTTATAAAAAACAATGGCCAAAAACTTTACAAATTTGATAAAGTACGTGAATCTACAAATCCAAAAGGTTTAGTGAACTTCTAGTAGGATAAACTCAAGGAAATTCACACTGAGACATATAATGAAATTGTCAAAGTTAAAGACATGAAATAGCCTTGAAAGTGTGAAGAGAGAAGTGTCTAATCAAATATAAGGGCTCCTCAATAAGTCTAAAAGTGGCTTTCCCATAAGAAACCATAGTG
>NW_012155173.1:5108994-5110802 GCF_000956105.1 Propithecus coquereli | reverse complement strand
CTGTTCTAAAACCTGTTTTATTTTTCACACAGCAATATGTCATGGGCATCTTTCCATGTCAATAAATATAGATTTACATCATCATTTTTAATTGCAATATACTTAGAAATCACAATATTTTAGACAAGCAAAAATGTCAGAGACTATCTAACCTTCTGTCCAGTATAGAAGTACTCTCCATAAAGTCCCTGGCTGATACACCTAAAGATTATGCTGAATATTGTCATTCAAAGATGATAACTCTAATTGTGAGGGCATTCAGCCAAATTTCTGCTCTCTGTAACTTTCTCTTGCTAAAATATATGACTATATTATTAAAACTAGCTATTACCTTCGCTTTTTCTTTGCTAAATCAATCCTACTCCAAGCTAACTATCCCCAGCTCTGTTTATCTTTCTTATAAGTCGGAATTTATAAACCTTCACCAACCTGAATACCCTTCCCCAAATATGATATGAGTAATAAATGAATTGAGCACAGTTCTTCATTTGTGGTATGACCAGGATAGAACATTGTGATGTTTTCTATTTTAGTGATTTGGACACCTTTATCCCAGGGTAGTCTAACACAGCAGGCCTTAGAAAGATGAAGAAATAGACGGGAGTTATGTAGAACTGGACTCAGTAATATGGGTGTTCAAGAAATTTTTGTTTCATAAGGCCTCCAGAGAATGAATAAAATTTACCTTTTGTGAAGTGTTCAGACATGCAAAGGCAATAAAATGAACCAAAAGGCATTTGAATGTTCATACCTATTAAAAAGTCTGAAGTCAAGAAAAAACATGAAAACATCATAGAAGCCTCCATAGAAATTGACCAGTTGGCCATTCGATACCACCTCAACTGCCATTTTTATTATTTCACACCATGAATTGTAGGTCCTAATGTTTCTAGACTCTTGTCCAATGGTATATGGTAAGAAAGAGAAAAGATTGTGTTTTCTGGAGCAATTATGCAAAATAGTGCTGCAGCGAGTTAATATAATGATGAAAGCTTTCATTGAACACTTGATCAGGTAGCTTATGTGGTGAAAGACTAAACTTGCTTGATGATGCTTCAAAGTCAGGGGCCAGGTCTCCTTCTCAGAACAAATATGAAAACTACTGTTGAATTTTTTTGTTATCTTGAAGACAGCTGAGAGTCTGGCTTGAGTAATTAAAATGCTAATTGAAATTCACCATTCATCGGAGGAAATTGCAATGAGTCAATTTTCTTTTCTTTCTTTTTTTTTCTAAGTGTTTTCTCTGGTGATGGCAGATGTTGAGGTTGTGAATTCATTGTTTGCCCTAGATGTAGAGAAATCTTCTATTCAAGCTGGGTTTTCCCCCTGTATTTTTGTTGATTGTCTACTTAAATTAACCTTCCCTAATGAGACGGAGATTTGATGGCTATGTCTGTAATTTACTGGCTGTGAAATTAGTTAGTCTGGGTAATTCATCCCATGGGTGACAAGGGTGAGATCACAGAGTAAACCACCAGGTGAGAATGAAGAATGTAAAGAATGTCTCTTCTGCTATTGCATCCACAGAGTTTTTATGTGGAGCTAAGAGGAGAATACATATGGTAAGCCCAGCCTCTAGGTGACCCCAATTTATCATCAGTCCACCTTCATGCTCAATGCATCCCATTGGGAGTTTAGCTCAGTCAAACCTGTTACTTAAGAATACGAAACCACCAGATGTCAGTATTGGAGCACAATAGCCATAGGGAAACTTCCTTCTTGGACAAATCATAAAATCTACTTAGGGAAAGAGATAGACAAGCAGTAGGGAAGTAGGGTATCTGAGCTATTAAATACTTTTTTTTTTT
>NW_012155173.1:5107088-5108944 GCF_000956105.1 Propithecus coquereli | reverse complement strand
GCTATATGATTTTTAAAAATTAATACATTTGATCTTAGAACACTCTTAGGTTAACAGCAAATTGACCAGAAAGTAGAGAAAGTTTCCACCTACCTGCTGCCCCCACACATGCACAGCCTGCCCCACTATCAACACCCTATGCCACAGTAGCACATGTGTTACAGTTGATGAGCCTACATTGACATATTATTATTATTATCCAAAGTCCATAGTTTACATTAAGGTTTATTCACTCTTAGTATAAGTTCCCTGAAGACAGGAATTTGTCTTATTTGTATCTAAATTCCCAGGCCTGAGTCATTATGAGGCACAAAGACTCAGAATATGGACATATTTATGTATAAAAGAAAGAACCTCTCAAAATCTACATAATGTGCATGAAACTACACCACAAAAGCTTTCCTTATACCTTGAGGCTAGGCATGCAAAAAAACTTGGGGTCTGATATTGTCTCTCTCTCCCAAGTAGAGTCACCCTGAAATAGTTGAGTTTAGACTTCAAGATTTTTTTGAAGGGGACGTTGTTCTTTCCCAAGGATTAGGAAATGTTAGCACACATTTCAGTAAATAACTTTGATCCTCCCTCCCTGGCCCATGCTTGGTGCATTTGGAGAGTTCCCCTCTCCACCATGGAATGGTGCCATGAGAAGTCTAGTGTTATCTGTCTTGAGAACTCACTCTGTGCTGAGACAGTCCTCTAATGGGTACTACAGGGTTGCGTCTGAGAGTAAATACTTGTGATATTTCAAAACTCAGTCACTGAAATGATAGATGCACTACCACTATAAAGAGCTGTTGTGATTGTGTGTGTGTGTATTTTGCATGTCAAAAATGTATGAAGTATATTAGCTTTCCCAAACTTACTGTGCCCCAGCCCTGTTAAGAGAGTAGAGGCAAAAGGCTCCCTTTGCTGGCTATGGATATGTCCTACCAAATTCTTGTCATGAGCAGAGGTGATGATGGGATTTGAGAGAGCACGCTGGAAGAAAGACACCATGTTCAAGAAGGTAAGAGAAGAAAGAATCTACACACAAGATGTGATGCAAAGACTTAGTAGGCCCCAAATTTCTCCAGTTGCAATGTATAAGTTCAGGATGTCACTTCATCATGGCTAATGTTTTCTTTGTCCTGAACACACACTAACACACACACACACACACACACACACACACACACACACACACACACATACACACAATCTTGCAGGTGACAGAGACCTTAGTTTGAGGCCTGAAGGAAATTAAAGTACTTAGTTATTCTTTACCCCAACTACCTCCCCATAGAAAATTTGCATGTAGGGAATGAAGAATGGGATATCTATAGTTTGAAGCTTTTAGGAAAGAAAATTGATATCGAACAAGTTTATCTGTGGGTTAATGAGCAAATAACTTATTTGCAAGAATATGTTAAAGAAAGGCTCCTACCATATGCAAAAAAAAAAATTACCTGCAAAGTAAAAAACACATTTCTTCATTGCTTGTAAGCACCAATTCCACAAGAGGCTTAATAAATATTTTGAATGAATCTAAAAATAGCATCATTGTTAATATAATAACAAAAAAGCTAACCTTTCTGAAGCAATGAACTTTATTGCTTGTAAGCACCAATTCCACAAGAGGCTTAATAAGTATTTTGAATGAATCTAAAAATAGCATCATTGTTAATATAATAACAAAAAAGCTAACCTTTCTGAAGCAATGAACTTAATCAATTGCCGAGCACTCCATGTTTGATAACTACATACACGTACTTGGAGTAATTGAGGTCACTTTATACTTTACCTTAATTAATCCTCACCATAAGACTATGTGGTAGTGTTTATTCATAATTTTACAGAAAAGAAAACTGAAACTCAAA
>NW_012155173.1:5096507-5100173 GCF_000956105.1 Propithecus coquereli | reverse complement strand
GAATTTTCAACATTATTTAAAAAACAAATACATGAAATTTATAAAACTATGATATTAGGCATTCCATTATTAAAGATGAATTTATGACAATAATAACTTATGAGGGTTCTGTATCCATATAGAACCAGTGTTTTGCATACTATGGAAGCTAAGTTGATACCATTTCAAATTAGATCACTATAATTTTAGGATGTTAAATGTAAGCCTTACGGGAACCAAAAAGAAAATATCTAAAGGATATATGTATACACAACAGAAAATAAAAAGGGAATTGAAATACTCCAGTGTAAATAAATCAACTAAACAAAATAAAAGGTAGCTATGGAGGAAATGAGGGACAAAAAGTAAATAAACAAAAGCTATGAGACATACAGAAAACAAGTACCAAAATGACAGAAGTAAGTCCTTTCTTATCAATAGCTACTTTAAATGTAAATGGATTAAAAATCTTCAATGAAAAAGCAGAGATTGGTAGGATGGATTTAAAAGAAAACATGATCCCACTATGTACTATCTTCAAGAGACCAGCATTAGATCCAAAGACACAAATAGGTTGACAAGAAAGGATGAAAAAAGATACTAAATGCAATGTGACCAAAAAGGAACTGAGATGCCTATACTAATATCAGACATATAGGCATATGATCTAGCAGATCCAGTTGTGCTTGAAGTGTTGGTGGCAGCAGATACGGATGCTGTTTAGAACATTTGACAGGCCCCTATAACTGAATTGCAGTGCAGATCCTTAGGATATGGGGGCAGAGCCCTGACGTTCTTTACAAATGATTACTCTCCTTTGGAGAAACAGGTGTTGGCCTGCTACTGATTGGGCCCGAGTAGAGACTGAATAATTAAACGTAGGTCATCAAGTTACCAAGTGACCTGAGCTGTCCATCGTGAACTGGATGTTATCTAATCCATGATGCCATAAAGTTGGGCTTGCACAGTAGCATTATATACATGATTGGGCCTAAGCAGGCTCTGAAGGCACAAGTATGTTACATGAAGAAGTGGCCCAAATGGCCGTGGTCTTCACTCTTACTACATCACCTTCTTTCTCTCAGACTACACCTATGGCCTCATGAGAAATTCTCTACAGTCAGTTCCAAGAGGAAGAGAAGAGCTAGGTTTGGTCTAGAGATGGATCTTCTCAATAGGTTTACACCACCTGAAAGTGGACAGTTGCAACACTACAGCTGCTTTCTGAGATACCCCTGAAGGACAATGGCAAAGGGAAATCTTTCTAGTTGACAAGGCTGGCGAAAAATAAGAACATGTTTGTGTCTCACATGAATACTCACCAAAGGGTGGCCTCAGCAGAGAATTTTTTTTTTTTAGCAGAGAATTTTAATAATCAAGTGGATAAGATGACCCATTCTTTAGATACCAATCATCCTCTTTTCCGAAACACTGATGTCATTACCCAATGAATTCATGAACAAAGTGACCACGGTGGCAGGGATGAAGGTTATGGTCTCAGCAACATGGGCTTTCACTCACCAAGGCCAACCTGGCTATGGTCACCACTGCCTGACAATCTGCTAGCAGGAAAGATCAACACTGAGCCCCCAGTATGGCATCATTCCCCAGGGTGATCAGCCAGCTACCTGGTGGCAGATTGATTACATTGTACTGCTTCCATAATAAAAGGGGCAACATCTTGTTCTTACTAAAGTAGACACTTACTATTGATATGGATTTGCCTTCCCTGCATGTAATGTTTCTGCCAAAACTACCATCCATAGACTTACATAATAGAATTCTACATACGCTATCCTGGTATTCCACATTACATTGCTTCTGACCAAGAAACTGACTTCATAGCAAAGGAAGTGTAGCTGTGGACTCATACTTATGGCATTTACTAATCTCACCATGTTCCCCACCATCCTGAAGCAGGTGACTTGATAGAAAGGTGGAATGGCCTTTCAAAAGCTCAGTTATTACAACACCTTGCAGGACTGGGGCAAGGTCCTCCAGAGGCTATATATGCTCTGAATCAGTATCCAATATATGGTGTTGATTCTCCCTTATCTAGGATTCATGGGACCAGAAATCCAGGGATGGAAATGGAAGTATTAATACCACCATTCACTGTTATCTGCAGTGACTCACTAGCAAAATTTGTACTTTCTGTGCCTCCACTTTATGCTCTTCTGGCCTAGGGATTTTAGCTCCAGAGGGAGGAATGCTTCCACTAGGAGACACTACAGTGATTTTTATTGAACTGGAAGTTAAGGATGCCAACCAGACTTCTCATGCCTCTAAATTAACAGGCAACTAAAGGAGTTGCTGTGTTTGCTGGTGTATTGATCCTGACCATCAAGGGAAGTTGGAGTACTACTCTACAATGGAGGTAAGAAAGAATATGTCTGGAATACAGGAGATACCTTAGTGTGTCTCTTAGTATCAACATGCCTGTTGTTAAGATCCATGGATCTTAACTACAACAACCCCATCCAAATACAAGCAGAATTTTGAATGGTCCAGTCCCTTCAGCAATGATGATTTGGGTCACCCTACAAGGTAAAGAACCATAACCAGCTGTGGTGCTTGCTGAAGGTGATGGAGTGCACAGTAGGTAGTGGAAGAAGGTAGCTGTGAATGCCAGCTAGAACCATGTGACCAGTTGCAGAAATAAGAGCTGTAATTTTCCGCTGTATTTCTTCCTTATTTTATATGATCCCTATTTCTTCCTTATTTTGTTATGATCATATTCATGTAAAATAAAGAAGAAATACTCATGAAAATTGCAGTTCTCCTTTCTGTAACTGGCCAAGTAGTCATATTACATATAATATCTTTGTTTTCTTCCTTCTCTTACTCCTTTATTGTGTAACATAAGATGTATTTACTTTGTATAATAGTATTTAAGTATTGTTTTTACATCACAGTATTTATGTTATGGTATATCAAGGAAAAGAGTAAACATCGCTCAAGAATTTTACCATCTCTTCTAAGGAAGGGGTTAGTACCTTCGAGTTGTACGTAGGATAGTTGTATCATGTTAGATGGAATTACAACCTTGTTATTGTCTTCATTTTGAGATTAAGTATGGTTTAAAAGGATGCATATAGATGCCAAGTTGACAAGGAATGCAATTGTGATGGTTATTTTTTTTATATCAACTTCACCAAGCCATGGGTTGTCCAGATACTTGGTCAAATATGTTTTGGGGCATGTCTGTGAGCATGATTTTGAATGAGTTTAACATTTAAATGGATAGACTGAATAAAACAGATTGCACTTCCTTATGTGGGTGAGCCTCACCCAATCAGGTAAAGGCTTAAATAGAACAAAAAGGGTGACCCTCCCCCAAATCAAAGGACTTCCTCCTGCCTGATTGCCTTTAAACTGGCACATTGTTTTTTTCCTGCCTTTAGACTCAAACTGAAACATCAGCTTTTCCTGGTTCTCAAGGCTTCTGATCTTTGGACTGGAACTATATCATCAGCTTTATTTTCTTTAGGCTAAGAGATTGTAGTGGTCTCAGACCCAAGTATCCACTATGCCTCTTTCTAAGCCAATTTATAAGAAAAGATAAAACCAACTGATTAGATACTATGCTTGATTCCTAAGATTTAGGTAAATAATTTTAAAGCTAAATCTATTAGAGTGCTTATGATAAAGGGTTTAAAAATAAAGAAGAAACCTCTATGGTTTCAA
>NW_012155173.1:5090987-5094702 GCF_000956105.1 Propithecus coquereli | reverse complement strand
GATAGTTTTAAGTCATTTGACTGAGATGGAGGGGACAAGTATTGGAGAACAGTCTATGAACCTGGATATTGTACCCAAGAATATGCTTTCAAAAAAGACATGCTGACCATATTTCAAAAATTCATAGGAATTATGGAAATGAGCTTTAGCAGTGTGTGTGGTAAGAAGACACTTGGGTCAAATTGAATGGAATAAAACATTCTTTTTATTTTTAATCTTATTTTTAATTGAAAACAATTGCATATATTTGTGAAGTACAATGTGATGTTTTGATATATGTATGCACATGAAGGATTTAATTAAGCTAATTAACATAACCATTACCTCACATACTTATTTTTTTGTGGTATGAACATTTAAAATCTGTTCTCTTTGCAATTTTGAAACATACATTACATTATTATTAATTATAGTCACCAGGCTGTGCAATAGACTTCAAAAAGTTATTCCTTCTGTCTACCTGCAACTTTGGACCCTTTGACCAACATCTCCCCATTCCTCCTCTTAAAATGGAATAAGAGAGTTTAAAGCTATAAATATATGACAATAATATAAGAGCAATAACTTCATTTGGTATAAAAGTCTAAAACATTCTACTGACTTTCACTGTCATCATGTTGATAAATGTTTATAATAATTATTCATAGGAATATATGATTATTCCCATTTTACAGATGGGGAAACTGAGGTTTAGGCAGGTAAAGTAAATATCAAGGTTGCTACTCAGTGAAAGAACCAGGACTTAAATTCATCCTAAGTCCTTTTTTTATACTATTAATACAATGCTTCTCATACATAGTATTGTGAATGTAAATTTTTATGAATATGATAAAGAATATATTACTCTAGAGCCCTCTATTACTCTCTCATCTCTCCTGAACTCTGTGACCTACGCAATGTTCAGGGATGTCATCTTTAAAATGGAGATAATATAATGCAGTAGCATTAATTTTAAGGAGTTATTATACTCCATTACATAATGCATAGGCGATGTATTGTCATATATTAAGTCCATATTAAGCATTTAATAAAGGTTAGCTCTTTTTGTTACCATTATTCTATTTTCAAAGTTGAAATCAGAACCAAGTACACAAGATTTGAGAAGCTATTAAGAAAATCCACTTTAGTAATCTTTAGTTAAGGGTTGGAGAAAACAAAACAAAAAATGTAACACAATGAAAGCTGATTTGGATTAGGCATACACTATGGGATGGGACAGGAGCACATAGGGCCATAGTTATTGAATCTGAGGATTAGGGAATTGCACATATTTAGAAGCCAAAGACTCACAGACTCAAACCATAAAGTTGCACATTCACTGAATAGCACTAAGAATTAACTGTTGAAATCACAGGTTCTTGCTGAATAGATCTGGCAAAAGACCACTTTGCTTCTGCTTGAATATTTTCTAGGCCAGGAATGCCTTGTCACTTTGGGTACCCAATTGCTCTCCTGGATATCTTAAAAAAAATAGCAAAGTCATGCATATATTAAGCCAAAATATGTCTTCTTTCACCAACTCACACTGACCCTACACCAATCTCTCAGGGCTGAATAATGGAATACTAATCTGTCTTTGAATGATGAAAGAATACGCAGAAGACAAATGCCTACTCTTGTTTACTTTGACCTTTGACCTATTAATGTGAAATTATGGCTTTCCCTTTCCTTCTTGCCATCTCTTTCCTCGTCCCCCTGCCTGTTCTTTCTCTTCCTATTCCTCCCTTAAGCACTTAAACCTTATGAAGGAAAATGTATTGTGACATGCAGGCTATGGTAGCACATGCAGTTCTAAGTTATGAAAACATAAGGGAGGTTGGAAAATATAAAGTCTATCTTCAGTATTGTATAGATGCACATACTAAAGCCTAGAGAAGTGAAGTGCTTCGTCCGCAGTCAAATAACAGGCTAAGCATTAAAATACACCACCTAATAGGTGGAGATGCAAATATGGTAAATTTAGAGTCCTAGGGACCATTTGTTTGTTTTTAACTTCAATTTCATGTAATAAGACTACATCTAAATTGACTAGACAGGAGGGACCTTAAAGGGCTCTGTCTACTTTGTGAATTTCATTCCCAAGTGAATGCAAGGATGATTTTCTATCTTGTTTCTGAAAAGGCATGCATGACAGAGGGACCTTTCTTTTTTTCTCCTTGTCATTTTGTCCAACTGACTAGATAGTTCCCATTTCCCACTCTAAATTCAGGGCATGATACTGCCTTGTGCCTTTGGAAGGAGAAAGTTAAAGAATGCAGTGGAGCAGTGAGGCAGAGAGAGACGCTGGAACCAGTTGGAATGGTCTGTTCACAGGGGACCAGCAGGAAGATGTTGGGCAAGGAAAGAAGTGGGTCTTTTTAAAAGGAGATACTTATTAAAAATTCTATCAGCAAGATACCTAAGGAGCTTCACTCTAGGGTGAAATGGAGAACTCACTTACAGAAGTCAATTCAACCTCATTTTTGATCCCCGTGGAGGCAGATGGAAAAATAGCCGGATATGATTTATAATGAAAAATCAGGGAGGCAATGGTTGAAATGATGAGAAACAGGTTCTTATTCTGCCTGTTGCACTGAAATATCTGAACGACCTTGAGCAAGTTACTCTCCCTCTCTGAATCTCATTTCTCTGTGCACATTAAATGACTAGACAATTTCATATGCTGTTATCAATTTTAATATTCTCTGATTCTAGATTTCCTGAACCATAATACATGTGAAAGAAACCCTGAAACGGTAGAATAGGGTCTCTTCATTTCACAGCAAACTTTTGGAAACTATTCCGGTTATATTTGGGACATGCCATTCTTGCAATTACCTGAGTGCAGAGATGCAGAATGCTGCCTTTAGTCACTGACTGACATTAATCATGTCAGCTCCCTTTTCTACAAGAATGACTGCTTTAATGGGAAACTCCAGCCACTGTCAACATGCCATGGGGTATGAAGAAGGAAGGGTAGATGAATGGGAGGGTGTTATTAAAAAGAAATGATGGATGAGGAACCATGCTCCTGTGTGCTGAGAGGGGATGGAAGCTCGAGGCTGGCTTGAAACAGCCTGTCCCAATGTCTCTGGAGAATATTTAGAAATGTTCAAAGCAAATTCAGGGTCCTATGTTGTATTTACCTTTGTGCATATCACTTGTGCAATGGGCTGTACAGTATAATGGCTAAGAGTGCTGGCTATGCACTCAGCCTGGTTTTGAATCTTGTCTTTACTATAGGCAAGCCATGTGACTCAATTTTCTCATTTATACGTTAGAGATAATAATAGTACATATCTGATAGGATCATTGGGAATAATTTAACAAGATAATGTCTATAAAGTGATTAATATAGGGCCTGGTACATACTAAGACTTTATGAAATTAGCTGGTATCACCCTTCTTTATGTCAATGTTATTTGTAGGTTTCATTTACATCATTTTATTTAATCTCATAAATCCTTCTGATGTAGGTTAGGAATTACTGTCATACTGTAGATGAGGAAACCACAGTTCAGTGGTATTTAGATTTAGGTAAGTTCTAAAGTTATTGCAAGAACGAAAGATTATCTGTCTCCTAGGTCAGTACACATGGTAAATGCCAGACAGCCTGGTTTGTGCTTTTGTATAAACTCTCAACCCTCAAGACAACCCAGTGAGATAGTCTTGCTTGTATAAATAAAATTGAGGTTTGTGGAAAACAAGTCATTTACTTAATGCTTCTTGGCCTATT
>NW_012155173.1:5083449-5088732 GCF_000956105.1 Propithecus coquereli | reverse complement strand
TCACTTAGCATTTTTAGGTGGTATTTCAGCAAAGAGCATCAAGCATTTATTCATATCAAAATTATGACTTTTATTTTCAAAAGGCAATAGGGACAGGAAGAGTTATCTTTGATGATTGTTTATGCATATACACTCACACACAGCAAGTACTTGCTGTTGGAGATTTTACATTAAGATCAAATAAATGTATAGTTCAGCCTTCAATTTCATATTTAAATATTAATAGCCCATGATCTAGGCATGGGATTATGGAGTATGAGAAATGGAAGAGAGCCTGGAGTCATCTGCTACGGGTTGGGTTCCCCAGGAAACAGACTCTAAGATGGAGATTAGCATGGGTGAGGGTAATTAGGCAGTGTTCTTGGGATTGGCAACTGTGGAAGAGAAGAAAAAGAAATAAGATTGGGGTTGGACACAGGGAAAAGTCAACCTCTTTTTTGGTCTCAGTGAGACATCCTATTCAATACTGTGGGCATTCCAAAACTGGTATGATCTTCAGATCTGTCCTGAGGTGGAGCAAGAGGATCAGCATTTCATACTCCCATGAGTCAATCAGTCATTGGATATCAGCCATTCTGGGAAGAGAGTACAAAATTCAGGGAGGAAGCCTTCTTCAGCTGAGACAATTCCCAAAGGGGCTGTGTAACTGACGGTTTGCTTCCAGCAATACCCCAGCACCTGGGAGAATAAACCGTTATTCCTGAAGCGGAAAGGATCTGAACAGCACTTTGTGGCATTTGCCAAATCATCCAATTCACCACTCTTGCTATTAAAATTTAAATGTGAAATTGAAGGCTGAACTATATACATTTACTTGTCTATCCACAAACAGAATTCTTGGGTCTACTATGACCAGAATTTAAGTCTTTATTCTCCCAACAGCTGCTTACCCGTCCACCTGCCCTCACTCTACATTGTACTTAAAAGTCAGCACTAATTCTGGTCACCTGTGCTGAGTCTTCAGCGTCAATTGTGCATACAGCACGGTTAATTAATCAGAACTTCACACAACTAGGTGGGCCCAGATGACGAGACCAGGTTGACTGGCCTTCTCACTGCTTTCACGTCATCTCCTTGCATGTTATTGATTCTGCGGTCCGTTTTCTCAATCAGTTATCCCAAACAGTTTTCTCTCCTCCGCAACCACCAATCCCTCTTATACTATTCATTTCAGCAACCCCAGTCCAATACATAAATAACAAGTACTCTGAAAATTACTCTTCGCCTCATACATAAAGGCCCAAATGCTTTCCCAGAAGTTGTCTCATCCACTATGGTTACCGCTAGAAAAATTTTAGAACATGTTTTCTTAATCTGAGCACTACTTGGGGCTAAATCATTCTTTCTTGTATGGAGCAGTTCTTTGTGTCATAGGAGATTTACCAGCATCTCTGGACTCTACCAACTTGGTAAAATAACACCTCGTTCCAGTTATGATAATTAGAAATGCCTCCAAACATCACTAAACATCCCCTGGTGGGCAAAGCACCCCGGTTGGGAACCACCACTACAGAGATCTTCAGACTTAAAGCTTTATTTCCTGTTATGAGAAAAGATCTCTCCCTACCTCTTTTCCAAAGCTCTCTACTCCATTTCCTCCCACCACCAATCCCTCCTTCTACCTGTTTTCCTCATACTGTTCAAAAAGAAAATATTTAAGAATATATTTTTAAGAAGATAAGATACATATACTTGAAGTTCCCTTTATTACTTTCCTCCATCCCATTTTTTCTTCTTCTTCAGAGTTCAACCTTATCTTCAATATGTTTCAAGATACATGTACATGTTTATGTTTTTTTAGTGTTTTTCTACACATGTATATAACAGTGGATGGTATGTTTTACACATTTTATAAGTGCTATTAATTTACATATATATTACACTGGAAAATGCTTGCTTTCCACTCATAACTGAGAGTTCCCTTTTTTTATTGTGACACATGCCTGTCTACTTTATTCATTTAACACAATATCTATTAATTTATTCCCTTAATGGTGAGTATTTAGTTTGTATTTCTTATTTCACTTTTTCAAAGAATGTTGTAGTAAATATTCTTGTATATATGTCATTCTTGTATAAATGAAATAATTTCTCTAAGGAACGGTGTCAAACATAGAATTACTAGTTGGGAACAAATGTGCATCTCTAACTTTCCTATGCAATTGCTCATCAAAGTGACCAAAAAAAATTCACACTTCAATTCAACAGTGAATTAAATCTGTGGCAACACAAATTAATGTCAATTTTAAAAATTGCCTGATTGATGACCGATTTTTTTTTCCACATGGAGGTTGACATGCATAAAATAAAGGCCTAAAAAGCACTGATCATATTTGCACAGTTTAAGGATTTTTTACATTGATATACACCTATATAACCTGTATCAGAGATCAAAATAGAAAACATTCACAACACCCAATGAAGCCCCTTTTGTGACTGTTTCTAGTCTATTTCGTATTCTAATGTTGATACAACTTTGTGACTTAAACCATACACATTTATTATCTTACTGTCAGCAGTTCAACCCCAGTCTCACAGGGCTAAGATGAAGGTGGTGGCAGAATTGTAATCCTTTCTGGAGGCTCTAGGGGAGAATATGGTCCCTTCGTGTTTTCCAGATTTAAGAGACTGCCATGCACCTTGGGCCATGGCTTCCTTATTCCATCTTTAGAGCCAGGCATGTGACACTTTTCTGACACTGCTTCTATAGTCACATCCCCTCTGACTCAACTGCTGCTTCCCTTTTCCGCTTTTACAGACCCTTCTAATCACATCGG
This sequence comes from Propithecus coquereli, assembly GCF_000956105.1. Classification (NCBI taxonomy): domain Eukaryota; kingdom Metazoa; phylum Chordata; class Mammalia; order Primates; family Indriidae; genus Propithecus; species Propithecus coquereli. The sequence continues at coordinate 5,085,955 of NW_012155173.1, read as the reverse complement.
GCCCACCCAGGTAACCAAGCGCAATCTCTCTAATTTAAGAGAACCTTAATTCCCCATACCACGTAACCTGATGCTTTCACACATTCCGAGATTAAGCCATGAACATCATTGGGGGACCATTATTCCGTCTACCACAAAAAGTAACCAGTATTTTGACTTCTAGTGTCACAAATTAATTTAGTCCTTCAATTTAATATAAATAAAATCATGCATTAGGTGTTGTTATTTTGTTTGTCTTCTTTCCCTCACATGTTTTGGGGTTTTATCTCTAATATCAAAAGTTTTTTATTTTTATTGCTCTACTATATTTCATTAAATAAGCATACCACACTTCATTTATCCATTGTGCTGTCAAAGGGCATGTGGGCTGTTTATAGATTGTCTATTATGAATAAACCTACAGACATTTTTTGCACAGTCTTGTGTGGACCCCTGAGTGCTGACTGTATGTCAAACACATGTTATTTATATTTTACCAGAGCTTCTTCCAGCACAATATAAATACATGTGAGCAATTAATAGTCATTGTCCCATTTATTTAATAATCCAAAAGGCAGTTACCAATATTATCCCATTATATAGACGAATTATCAATCTTGGGGTCATGAAGTTATTCTCCTAAATTCATACAGCATTAAATATTAGTAACCTATGTTTTTTAGGACATCTTCAAATATCAGGTTTGAAAGAATCCTTAATGTTCATTTTCTTTAACTTCATTTCAACCATCCATACCATTCCAGGTAGTCAAGAGGTCTTTCAAAACTAGGCTTGAAATCCTGAGTGATAAGTTGCTCATCCTTCCAAATCAGTATGCATAAATTGGAAATTAAAATTCTAATCTTTGGCTTAAGAAAGATATGAATGTTGGCTCTGTTACTATTAACTCTGTGACATCGAGTAAGCTACATACCATCTCTGAGTCTCAGTGTTCTTATTGGTTTTAGTGGAAAAATAATATCTATCTCACAGGGTTATTGTGAGGATCAAATAAGATTGTGCCAACCTCTTACCTAGGAGGGATCACAACATACAGTAAATTCTAGGCATATACCTCTATTATTGCTATTCCATCTTTGGACATGTATAACTTTAAAAGTGTTTCTGAATTAGAATTAACTTCTATTCCTATGGGACATTCAGAACATGGCGTGGTATTTCCCTGAATTATGTGAAGCCAGACACTAGTCTCTGAGTCTTTTTGTACCTAGGCTTAACTCCCACTTCTTTCAACTTTAAATGTTACGCTTTTAAGATTATGAGTTACTGGGGTCAAATATTTGTTGTTATTTTTTTCTTACATATCCCTAAAAGTGAGTATACAAGATAGATCAAAGAACCAAGGAATCATAGAATGTTTGCTGAATGAATGAATGGAGTCCCCATAACCTCTTGTTCATTAATATTTATTATCATGGTGTCTCTCCATTTAATTTTAAGGCCATCACCTCTTCTCTATAGAAAAATTGAATTTTTCATTATTGTAGATAGATTACACAGAAGACATATACCACTCGAACCCTTTAAAGATCATATAGTATTAATATTATTATATATGTTTTAAATATATGCATTACCTCAATCCTTAAACCCCTCAATTATATTATATATTATTTCCACCTTTAAAAAAAGACACTTATATTTAGAAAGGGTGAGTGGTTTAAGTGGGATCTGAACTCAGGTATGTGTAAATTTATAGTTCAGTTTCTTAAACATGAAGCATTATTAACCTGAAGATGAATTGCTAGTAAGAAAGTAATTCTGGCCACCTCTCTATGATTATAACGGAGAATTCTTCCCTTCCCTTGGCTAATTTCTCTGTTCTTTTCTAGTATTCCTTTTCTCTTCTTATTTTTCTCTCCTAATAGGTCCCTCTACACTCTTGAGAGGTTGTCATTGGAAATATTTCTGCATATTAACTTGAATTAACTTTCCTCTGCCACATAAACCAATGTGTGAGTGACAAGTCCTTTAATATACCTGGACACATGAGATGCATCTCTTCTCCACCAGTTTATGTGGGTCTGTCATACTTTATCTCACTATCATCCCAGATTCTTCTTTTTCCCTCTCTAGGGGGTGAACATCAACTTAGCCAACACTTTTGAGACTATCTTTGTCCCACCTCTGAAAAATATCATTGGCATAATCTCAAAGAATTGTATCATTACAATTTCTAGTTGAATAACGCTGGAAGAAATCTTCAAAGGTGGCAGACATCTGATGAGGAGCAGTGTCATACTCTGGAAGGGCACTACATCTGGAGCTAGGGACCTTGACAGGAATCCAGGTTCAGCCTTTCTGTCGCTATGGGCTCCTGGGTAGATGCTCTTACCTCTCAAAGTCTCAGATTTCATATCTCTAATATCAAGTTAAAGATCAAATGGAATAAATAATGTGAAAGTATTCTATTTTAAAAAAATCATGCCAAGAAGCAATTGTGATCATGAAAGGCCAAAAAATAACTGGTTGTATGTTGGTAGATTCTCATTCAATCTCTACAATA
>NW_012155173.1:5075736-5082879 GCF_000956105.1 Propithecus coquereli | reverse complement strand
AAAAGTAATTAAAAATATACAAAAGCATACACTAATATATACTGGGATTTAGGAAATAATAATAGCAGTTCAATAAGTGGTTTTAAAAACGAAATGGGTTATTCAATAAATGGGGGTGATCATGTTTTCCATTTGGCAGGAAAAAATTTATCAGGCTAGATTCTCATCTTATTCATGACACCAGATATATTTCAGACAGATCATTGACTGAGTCGATTACTTGATCTTATTTGATTAAACTTTAAAAAAAAAATCTCTCAAACTAAATTATAACTCTATCCCATCAATCCTTCTCAAATTCAGGCATAAACTCAATAAGGATTAGGGCAACCAACCATGTCAACCACTAGGCTACAGTCCTTCTATCTCATCCCTGATTATCACAATGACTTCCTAGGTGGAATGAGTTCTCCATGTCTTGTTCTTTCTCCTGTTGGAATTGAATGATAGCAGAATTCACCACTCTAAAGTGTACCACTTTAACATAAGGATTATTTTGAGCTGCAGGTGATTGAGAAGAAGCAGATACAAGAAAAACTCTCTGCCCATTCCCTATTTGCCTAAAAGCAGGACACAAATTTACAAAGGTGTCCCTCCTCCTGTTTCTACCACAAGGAGCAAAGTCTGATCACTGGAAATGACTTTAGACCACCAACAGCCTGCATTTGGCACCAGAGAAATCTACATAACTAACTTTACTAACTAGCCTTTGTCTACCATTGGTTTTCCATATATTTGCCTTCGCATAATTTGCTGCGCCTATAGATTCTAAGTTCTTTACATGTGTTTGTTACTACTCTAAAAACGTATTGTTCTTTGTTGAAGATGCTGTATAAACCAGTGATCTCAGCCCCCTTTTTAAGAGTTATTCTTTCTCTGAGTTTTCTCCCATGTATAAATACATGTTATTAAACATCTGTACGATTTTTCTCTTGTTAATGTTTTTTGTTCAGGGATCTCAGCTGAGAACTCAGAATAGTAGAGAAAAAATTAATTTTTCTTCACCTGCAGAATGAACTTTGAAGTCAGACCTCTTAAAGGAGACTCCTTAGGCTAGTCTACCTCTGTACTACATGTGCCCAGATATGTTTACGTTCCAGCAGCAGATAAGATTTTTGTCCTTAAAAGGGTGTTGGGTAAATGCATTACACTACATTACATAAAAGACTAAAGCTGACCCACTTATATCCTCTCGTCAAAGTCTCCATATGAGTCTTTTGTGAATTATAATCAGTCCGCAGCTGATTTGTTGAAATAAACAACCCGTGCGTATATATATTATATAACTCACATAACTCACTCATTGATCTTTCCCATTTGAAGCTCAATCTGTTGATGTTATTGCTTTAAACAATTAACTTACACCCCCCAGATATTTTCTCTATCTATTCCGGGTGTTAGTAATTTTTTTTCTGTAGAAGACTAAAAATTATATATTTTAGAATTTGTGCACCATAGAGTCTCTATTGCAACTACTATTTTCCACTATTGTAGCACTACAGTTAATGCATAAACACATCAGTGTTTCAACAAAACTTTATTTACAAAAATAAGTGATGATATGATCTATTGCTGACCACTGACCTTATCCGTCCTGAATTCTTTCACCTTATTCACCTTCCTAAATTATTTCCAAAATATTACTCATTTCCCTGTTTAAAAGCAAACAAAGAAGTTACTAAGTAGTTATTGATAGTATTGATAGTACTGATAGTATTAATTTGGGGAAGAAAGGTAGCTACCTGTCTGTACATAATTTGGCTCTATTTGGGGGACAATACTCTCCATTAGAAGTTAAATAATACACATGCTATAATTTTAACAAGGAAATAGATTATCTAGGAAGATGGTAGTTGGGAATGGAGTGTCAAATGCTCGCGATTTCCTGCTTATACTGCATGTCTTAACTTTCCTACTAGACCCAAATGATCAGCATCAAAGCCTACTTTTTAATTCTAAGCAGAAGGTTTGATAGTAAATGCATAGACTTTGGAGTCTTATTGATTGGGGTTAGAATCTCTGATTTTGTGTTTGTTAACTGTATAGATTTCAGAAAAATAGCCAGATAATCTATCACTTTTTTTCATTTGTAAAATAGAGCTACCCATCTTAGCAGAGGGCCTTAGATATGAAATGAGATGTATATTTACAATTTCAGTACTTAATATGTGATCAATAAAGCTTAGGCATTATGATTATACAGTAATCCCAAACCTTAATATATAAGCAGGCTTTTCTACCTAAGCTAATCTTTCACAACCATACAGTCAGAGCTTTCATACCTAAACTATTCATTTTTTAGCATTAGTAATACAATTGTTTGTATTACTTTGGCATCTTTAAAGTTTATTTGATATTTACCTTTCAAAAGGGATTCTTGAAAGCTGGGGCTCTTTCACTCTTTTATATACTAATGGGCTAAACTCATGAATATCAATCTTGACTTAATAGTGAGTAAATCAATGTTTATTTTTGTCCATAATGCCATTACTACACCTTCTCTCTACTACACCATCCAGGTATCCATATTATTAATCAATAATTAAAGTTGTGAGAGGCTCAATATCTGGCAAGTCTTCTTAAACAACTCTATGATGACTTTGAGATTTCAATTTCTTCATGTTTAAAAAGGGAGCTAACTATACCTTCTCTAATAGTACAGGAGTTGCAAAATGATTTTAAGAAACAGGGTAGTATGGAAAAGTTAAATATTGTTTTTGTTGTTGTTAGAGAACATGCATTTATGGTAAAATTATAATTCAAGTTATAATTCAAGTTTAAAGCAATCTCATTATGTGAAGCCAGAGATGGAAGATCATCAAACAGAATAAAGAGAAGGTAAATTTCAACTAATCATACAAAGAAATTTTTAAACAATTGGAACTATCTAAATAGGAATAGGTCTATTGAGATGCAGTGAGATCCACACTGCATCAAATGTTCACACCAAAGCCAGGTGACTACTTCTAAGAGTTTCATGCAAGATACATCAATATATCAACTTTGAAGCCTATTCCAGTTCTGAGAATCAACTATTCTCTTGAGAAGACTAAAAGAAGACAAATAAGAGGATTGAAAAATATAAGTAAATATCAGGGAACTTCTCTTTCTGGCCAAAGTGGAGTATCTGGAACTGAACCTATTCTTCCACTGTAAAAACTACTAAACTGGAAAAATATATTAAACAATGGCTTTCCAGGATCAGATATGAGGGAGAGCAGGAGGCATATGTTCCCCAAGACAAGGAAAGCAAATGAAGTGGGCCTTATTAGTCTAGCTTTCTATTTGGAAACACTTTATGGACAACAGGTTAGTGAAGCTAGTGGGAAGGAGAGTCCAGATAATCCGCTTATTGAAGAAGACATACACTAAGTCAGGGAAGACTGAAGTGGCTGGAATTTATAAAGCAGAGTATAGAAGAGGGAGATCTATGTAGAGAGAAAAAAAAAAACAAAAAACAGAAATCTGCATGCGGCTTCATTGTCCTTTGCTGAAGAGTAAGATATGTGCGCAAAGGGTGAAACTCCAAGAGAATGAATTGGGGGGGCGGGGAGGCATCTAAGGTGAAGAGTTCCTGGAGCTTATGAAAGATGGAAGACATTTAAGCTCTGATTGGTCAGAATGAAAAATACTTATTGAACACATAGACTTTTGGTGGACAGCCCAGACAGAAAACACATCAGTAGAAGGGCTAAACTAGCCCTAGAATAAAAGGCTACGTTACCCTCAAAACCAAAAAATCCTTAAAAGAAAATGGTCCAAAAATATCAATATATTCCACAGGTAACTTAACTGCCTGGAAACACAAGTCCAACATTCTTTAGAAGAATGCTACGCATAATTGTCAAAACTTGGAAACGATCAAGATATCCTTCAATAGGTGAATGGACAAATAAACCGTGGTACATCCAGACAACAAAATATCATTCAGCACTAAATAGAATACATTACCATGCTGTGAAAAGACATGGAATAAACTTAAATGAATATTATTAAGTGAAAGAAGCCAATCTGAAAAGGTTGCATACTATATTATTCCAACAATCTGGCATTCTAGAAAAGGTAAAACTATAGAGACAGTAAAAAAATATCAGTGGTTGCCATGGATTAGAGGGAAGAGAATATAGAAGATCTTTAAAGCAGTAAAAGTATTCTGCATGATACTATAACGGTGGATATATGTCATTATACATTTGTACAATCCATATAGTGTACAATGCCAAGAATGAACCCTAATGTACACCATGAACTGTGAGTGACAAAGATGTGTCAATTATTATAATAAATATACCACTCTGGTGGGGAATGTTGATAATGGTGCAGTTATGCACGTAATGGCAGGGGTATCTGAGAAGTCTCTGTACCTTCCTATCAATTTTTCTGTGAACCTTAAACTACTCTAAAAAATAAATTCTTAAAAAATACTGCAAGAAGCCAGTATTATGGTGTAAAGTGAACAGTGTACAGTATCCAAGGAAAAATTACTCCCTATAAAGAGCAAGATATTGTGACATATAAGCTGGAGAACATTTAGTAAATTAAAAAAACAGTAAATAAAATCAAGAAATGAAATGATCGAATTAGCCAACCAAGATTTTAAAACAGCTGCTATAAATCTGTTCAATGTTCTTGAGGATTTCAAGGACAATGGGAACACATATGAGGGAAATAGAAGACATAAAAAAATGTTAATTCTAGAAAGGAAAATACAGTATTAGATAAATAAATGCATGGATGAGATTAAAGCACATTAAACACCACATGGGCACTTAAGTGTTGATCAGTTAATACCAATTTGATGGTGAGTACATGTGGTGCTGGTTTTTCCATTCTTGTAATACTTCGCTTAGTAGAATGGGCTCCAATTCTATCCAGGATAATACAAGAGGTGCTAGATCACCATACTTAAGTGTTGATCAGTTAATACCAATTTGATGGTGAGTACATGTGGTGCTGGTTTTTCCATTCTTGTAATACTTCACTCATGGTGGGCAGGTGGGAGGGGGGAGGAGAGGCTGGGTATATACACACCTAATTGGTGCGGTGCACACCGTCTGGGGGATGGACACGCTTGAAGCTCTGACTTCAGTGGGGCAAAGGCAATATATGTAACCTAAACATTTGTACCCCCGTAATATGCTGAAATAAAAAAAAATTAAAATAAATAAATACCACATGGGGGAAAAATGATCAAAACACCTGAATGCAAAGATACAAACTATTTAAACTTGAACACAGTGTCTTTAGTCTGCTCATGCTGCTGTAACAAAGTATCCAAGACAGAGTAATTTATAAACAACAGAAATTTATTTCTCATAGTCTGGGAAGCCGGGAAGTACAAGATCAAGGCGCCAACACGGTTACTGTCTGGTGAGGGCTGCTCTCTGTTTTAAGATGGCACCTTAGACCTGAGTCCTCCAGAAAGGACAAACTCTATGTCCTCACCTGCTGGAAGAAGGAAAGGCAGAAGGGCTGAATAGCTCCTTCAAATAAGTGTCTTTTATAAGAATGTTAATTCCAGTCATGAAAAAGAAGCCCTAGTGGCCGAATCACCCTTCAAAAGGCCTCACCTCTTAACACCACCACAATGGAGATTAAATTTCAAGAGGAATTTTGGGAGGGACACATTCAAATCATAACACAGAGAGGAAAAGAATAAAAGGCCAAAAATACAAAGAATGTTAAAGTGACCTGTTGAACTACATCAAGCAATCTAACACACACATCATCAAATGAGAGAAGAGAAAGGTACGGAAAAAATATTTGGAGAAATACTGGCTGAAAGTTTTCAGAATCACAGGGAAAATATAAACTGACATATCCAAGATTCTTAATAAAACTTAAGAAAGCTAAACATAAAGAAAGCCACACAAAGGCATATAATAATCAAATTCCTGAAAGCTGCAGATAAAGAGAAAATTGTTTAAGTTAACCAGAGGAAGGGAAAAAGACCCATCGCATACAGAATAACAAACGTAAGAATGTTCACAGACTTCTAGTCTGAAGATTTGCAATCCAGACTATAATGAAACAACTTCTTTGAAGTGCTGAGAAAAAAAATATATATATAGTGTGTGTGTGTGAGAGAGAGAGAAAAAGAGAGAATTCAATTCCTAGTGAAGACATCTTTGAAAATGAAGGTGAAATGATTTTTCAAATAGTGAAATCTGAGAGCATTTTGTCATCAGCTAACTTGATCTAAAAGAAATATTAAAAATGTTTTATAGACAGAAGGAAAATGAGATGACAAAACATAGGTCCACATAAAAGAATGATGCTCACCAGAAATAGCAAATAAATGAGTAAATAATAAAAACAAAGAAATTTGAGTTCTGTTTGTTCTCTAGTAATGGCAGAGGACCTTATATTAGACTAAATGTCCAGATAATGACAGTAATAAAAACTGGAAAAGGTAGCAATTTTAAGACACTAGAAAGCAGCCAAAAGCAGACAAAAACTAGATAGGATTTGTCTCTCTATAAAAAAAAAAAAAAGAAAGAAAAAGAAAGGAAAGGAAAAGAAAAGAAATGTTAAAGGCTAAGGAAAAATGATAAATATAAGAGAACAAAAATTATAATGAAAGCTGACATTTCATCATATAAAAAGGAGGCTAAAAGATAACATCTTAAACATACCAAGAGAAAAACAAACAAAAAGCCAAAATCACTGTGAACCTGGCATTCCATACATAATAAAAATATATTTTAAAAATGAAGACAAAATAAAGACATCATCAGATTAACAAAAAGCCTTGTAGCAGAAATACTGCTACAAAAAATACTGCTGCAAGAAATACTGAAATCTTGTAGCAGGAATGCTGCTACAAGAAATACTGAAATTCTTCAGATTTAAGGGATATAAAGCTATAGGGGAATTTGGATTTATAGGGATTAAAAAACAGCACTAGAAAGAGTAAACATGTCAATCAATGTAAAAATGCTTTTTTCTTAATTACTTATAAAGTCAATTGACTAAGTGAAAATAATGTATGACAATAATAGCAAAGAAATGGAAGAGGTCCTAGTGGAATTAATCTGCTGTAAGGTTATTATATGCAAAGTCACAGATATTTAATTCAAGTCACACTGTACTAAATGAAAATGCATATTATAATATCAAAACAAATGAAAGTTATATATACAT
>NW_012155173.1:5071295-5073191 GCF_000956105.1 Propithecus coquereli | reverse complement strand
AGAAGACTTTTTCAATCCACAAACATCTGGAAAAATTAATCACCAAAATATTAGAGGAAAAGAAATAAAATACAAAATGAAAAAAGAAAATTACTCTCAATAGTTATTCACCACTAAAAATGTAAACAATGTGAAATAATTAGAAAAAATTTAATGAAAACTGGGTAAGACCTCTACATCAATAACCAAAACATACTGTAGAAAGAAATTAAGAACACTTAAAAATAAAGAGATACACCATGACTGTTAATTTAAATATTTCATATTCTCGAGATATCCATTCTCTCTAAATAGAGCTATATAAATTCAATTCCATATCAGTCAAATTTCTAGCAGTTGTTCATTGTAGAAATTGACAAGTTCCTTTTTGAAATGTATAAAGGTAAAGAATGTAGAATAATCAACGCAATCTTAAAGAATAGATTTGGGGGACTTATAATGTCTGATTTTAACATTCACTATAAATCTACATAATCGAGATGCTTTTCTATTAGAAATAGATAAATAAATTGATGGAATGACAAGGGAAGTCTAGAAAAAATCTGCACATATTTGGTCAATTGATTTTTTCAGAAAGTCTAGGCATCAAAGCCACTTAAATAATTCAGTGGGAAAACAGTTTCTTCCAAAATGGTATTGGAGTGACAGGAACAAAATGAACCTCGACCTCTACCCCACATCACACACAAAAACTTTTTTTTTTTTTTTTTGAGACAGAGTCTAGTTCTGTTGCCTGGGCTAGAGGGACTATAGGTGCGCACTAGCACAGCCAGCTATTTTTTCTATTTTTTTGTAGAGATGGGGTCTTGCTCTTGCTCAGGCTGGCCTCAAACTCCTGAGCTCAAGCAATCCTCCCACCTCAGCCTCCCAGAGTGCTAGGATTACAGGCATGAGTCACCACGCCTGGCCAAAAAAGCTATTTTGAGATAGTTCATAAACCTATACATAGAAAGCTAAAACTATAAAACTTCTAGAAGAATACAAGGAGAATATCTTCATGATCTTGGATAAGCAAATATTTCCTGGACATCAAAAGCATTAATAAAATAATACATTAAATTTCATTGAATTAAAAATTATTTGGTCTTAAAAGATATCATTTTAAAAAATGAAATGCAAGCCATTTCATTGGGAGTAAATACTCACTTTAAAGGGGACTTATGAGTAGAATATAAAAAGAATTCCTACAGCTCAATAATAAAAAAGATAAATAACACAATAAAATGGGGATGAGAATTTATCATTTTTTTAAAGTGAAATACATATAACCACATCACTGAGATATCACCATATACCCACTAGAATGGCTAAAATGGAAATGACTGGCACTACCAAATGTAGATGGCAATGTGGAATTATTGGACTTCTAATTTAGCATAGGTGGGAGTATAAAATGGTTTCAACCATTTTGGAGACAATTTTGCACTTTCTTATAAAGTTAAACATACACTTATATAGTGATTTCATTCCTTGGCATTTAACCAAGATAGACAAAAATGCACATGTACAAATCTATTTGCATAAGATTATCATAGCAGCTTTATTTGTAAGAGCAAAAAACTCATAACAATCTAAATACATATCAACAAAAATCACAAGTTGTGATATAGTCACACAATGGAATATTATGCAGCAATAAAACAGAGCAAACTACTCATACATACAAAAACATGGATGAATTTTTGTAACATTATACTGAGTTAAAAATATGTGCCAGATACTGAAGAACACATGCTGCATTATATCATGTGTTACAAAGTTAAAGGACAGGCAAAACTTTTCTATAGTGATAGAAATTCACTGTTTGTATTGGGTGTTGGGTGACTCTAAAGGGGTTTGAGAGAGTTTTCTGGGGTTATGTAAATGGCTTATAGCTTGATTGGGGTGGTAGTAACA
>NW_012155173.1:5068783-5071245 GCF_000956105.1 Propithecus coquereli | reverse complement strand
TATATGCAAAGTCACAGATATTTAATTCAAGTCACACTGTACTAAATGAAAATGCATATTATAATATCAAAACAAATGAAAGTTATATATACATAACTTTTATATATAATGACTTTTATGTGTGTGTGCATGTGTGTGTGCATTTGTGTGTATGAGTACAAAAGAGCAGTTAGATGAAATATTTTAAAATATGTAATGGTTTCCAGGGGCTGGGAATGAGTACAGAAAATGGAAAGTTATTGTTTTATGGGTACAGAGTTTCAGTTTGGGAAGATGAAAAAACTTCTGGAGATGAATGGTCATTATGTTTGCACGACAATGCGAGTGTACTTGATACCACCAACTGTACAATTAAAAATGGGTACACTCTATGTAATATACATACACATTTAAAATGGAAAATAAAGGATAAAATAGAAAATAAACAGCAAGATGGTAGATTTAAACCTGAGCATAGTAATTTAAATTTACAGCTCTGTGTTATAAAAGACACATTCTGTATATGAAGACATAGATGCAATAAAAGAAAATGAATGGAAAATATATTTTTGCAAAAATAAGCATATGAAAGCTGAGGTGCTTACATTGCTATCAAAATAAAATAACAAGCAAGACAAAAATATTACCAGAGATAAAGTAGATCACTTCATCATGTTAGGTGTCAATTAATCACAAATTATAAATTCTAAATGTGACATATATGCAGACAAAATTTGACAGAAGCGTGGGGCAAATACACTAAAACTTAGCCATAGCTGAAGATTTCAATACTTCTATTCCAGTCATTAAAAACTAGACAAAAGGTTAGCAAAGTCAGAGAAGATTTCATCATTATAAAACAATCCGACATGGCTGACATCTAAACAACACTAATCCAACAACTGCAGGACATATATTTTTCTCAAGTGCCCGTGGAACAGTCACTATGGTAGACTCAATCGTGAGGCATAAAACAAGGATCTTTGGATTTCAAAGGATGGAACTCATACAGAGTATGTTTCCGCATAACAATAGGATTAAATTATAAATCAAAATCAATAAGATATCCAGAAAATTTACAAATATTTTCAAATTAGGCAACTCATTTCTAAATACTTATATGTCAAAGAAGAGAGCACAAGGAGAATAGAAAATATTTTTCACTGAATGGCAATAAAAACACAACATATCAAAAGCTGTGGCATACAGGTAAAGAAGTACTTAAAGCAGTGCTTAAATTTACACTTTTAAATACCATTGTTACAAAGGAGAAGGGTTTAAATAAATTATCTAATTTTCAATATTGACAACCTAGAAAAAGAGGGACCGAAAGCAAGTGGAAGACAATAAGTATTCAAAATATTAATAAAAGGGGAAGTCAATGAAATAGACAAACTACAAGTCCACCAATTCGCTGTTTGAAAAGATTGATGAAATGTAAAATCCCAGCCTGACTACACCAATTAATTTGACAAAACCATCAAGACTTCCAAAACTAACATAAGAGGAATTAAAAATAATTTGTTTTCTTTACATAAAATACTTTTTTGCCTTTTTTATTTATATAGTTGAAAAATAATTAATCATTAAAATGTATGCCATAAAGAAAATACCAGGTATAGTTGGTTTCATTAAGCATTTCTATCAATCATTATTTGAGAAATATTACCAATCTTGCATAAATCCTTTCCTGAAATGGAGAGACATTGCTTTATGAGGTCACTTTAAACCAAAGAGCAAAACTGGATATGAAATAAATGAGTAAATAAATTGCAGACCAATATCTATCTTGTATATGGATGTAAAAATACTTATCAAAATATGATCAAACATAACCAGTAAAATATAAAAACAAAAACATAAAATGGCATGACCAGGTGGGTTTTTTCCAAGAAATGTGTTTGTTTCAATGTTAAAAAAAAAAATCAATCAGTATAATTTGTCACACTAAAATAAAAATGGCCAAAAATATGCATGTTTATCTCATTGAAAGCAGGAAAAATTATTTTGCAAAATTTAAACACAAACCATGATAATGACTTTTATAAAAGTAGAAATGGAAAGCAAATTTTTTCTGTTTAAGGAAGGACGTACATGGAAAACAAGAGCTAGCAACATACTTACTCATGAAATATTTAACACATATTCCCTAAGATTGGGGACAAGTCAAAGATATCTGTTGGGCAAGGGAGAGGGGGGAGGGGGGAGGTGGGAGGAGGGGATGGGTATATGCATACACAAAGAGTGCAATGCACACCACCCGAAGAATGGACATATTTGGAACTCGGACTTGGGGGGGGCAAGGGCAACATACGTAACCTAAACATCTGTACCCCCATAATATGCTGAAATAATAAAAAAAAAAATCACTCTTAAAAAAAAAAGATATCTGTTTTCACCACTTCTATTTAAAATTTTGCTGGAGATCTTATGTAGTGGCCGGTATAAGGGATAGAAAGAAATAAAAGGCACAGAATTTAGAA
>NW_012155173.1:5037498-5065322 GCF_000956105.1 Propithecus coquereli | reverse complement strand
GTAAATTGCCTTTGCACTGCCCAAGTCAAAGATACAAGTGTGTCCGTGCCCCGGACAGCACGACCCGCACCCATTACGTGTGAATTTACCATCCCCTCCTGCTACCTCCCACCTGCCTGACCCCCAATGAATGTTACTTCCATATGTGCCCATAGTGTTGATCAATTAGTGCCAATTTAATGGTAAGTACATGTGATGTTTGTTTTCCCATACTTCACTTAGAAGAATGGGCTCCAGCTCCAGCCAGGATAATACAAGAGGTATTAGTTCATCATTTTCTATGGCTGAGTAGTACTCTATGGTATACATATACCACATTATATTAATCCACTCATATATTGATGGGCACTTGGGTTGTTTCCACATCTTTGCTATTGTGAATTGTGCTGCTATAAACATTCTAGTGCAGATGTCCTTATTATAGGATGTCTTTGTTTCCTTTAAGTAATGGGATTGCTGGATCAAATGGTAGTTCTACTTGTAGCTCTTTGGGGTATCTCCATACTACTTTCCACAGAGGCTGTACTAGTTTGTTGTCCTACCATCAGTGTATGAGTGTTCCTATCTTTCACATCCACGCCAACATTTGTTGTTGTGGGATTTTTTGATAAAAGCCATTCTCACTGGAATTAAGCGATATCTCATTGTGGTTTTGATTTGCATTTCCCTGATAGTTAGAGATGTTGAGCATTTTTTTCATATGTTTGTTGGCCATTAGTCTATAATTAAATGAAATCAATAACAAAAGATCTATACGAAAAATTAATGAAACAAAAAATTAGTTCTTTGGAAAGATAAACAAAATTGATGGGCCCCTCGCTAGGTTAACCAAAAGCAGAAAAGAAAGGACTCTAATAAGCTCAATCAGGAATGAAAAAGGAGAAATTACAACTGATAGCTGGAAATATAAAATATCATCTCTGAATACTATAAAATATCTCTAAGCACATAAACTTGAAAACGTAGAGGAAATGCACAAATTCCTAGAAACCCACAGCCTCCCTAGGCTCAATCAGGAAGAAATAGAATTCCTGATTAGACCAATATCAAGTAGTGAAATTAAAGCAGCAATAAAAAGTCTTCAAAAAAAACCCCAAAAATACTGGACCAGATGGTTTCACACCCGAATTTCACCAGACCTACAAAGAAGAACTGGTACCTATCCTGCAGAAATTATTTTATAACATCAAGAACATTTTCATTTGTAATCAATGTCGCAACCAGGAAGCTGTAGGCTGATCACTACCACATTGCCAACATATTCTATTATGTTGACCATACTCTTCAAATCAGGAACAGTGACAGTTTTCCGGAACAACCAAGGTATCCATGAGTTGTTTTATTTCTGGGTGCATTTAAAATTGTACCAGAGATGGGGGTATTGGAAGATGAATAAGAATTTCAAGCTAGAAGCAGTGGCTCACTCTTGTAATCCTAGCACTCTGGGAGGCCAAGGCAGGAGGATCACTTGAAGTCAGGATTTTGAGTCCAGCCTGAGCAAGACCTCATCTCTACTAAAAATAGAAAAAAGAAAAAAATTAGCCGGGCATAATGATGATGCACGCCTATAGTCCCAGCTACTCAGAATTGGGAGCTGAGGCTGGAGGATCACTTGAGCTGAGGAGTTCGAGGTTGCCATAAGCTATGATGATGCCACTGTACCCTAGCCAGGGCGACAGAGTGAGACTGTGTCTCAGGGAAAAAAAAGAATTTCAATCTATCGTGAACTGCTTTGTAGCAGGAGGGATGCATTATGCATTTGCGTTTTGTGTTTCTTCCCCAACAATAAACCTTCAGAGAGGGCATGTGGCAGATGGTGGCAGTCTGAGACTTACCTTGCCCAGTGCAAAGAGCACGCATAATTTGGGGGTGTCATGAGGCAGACACCACTCTATGTGGTGTGGAAAACCACATCTTAATACAACTGCATGATAGATAAATTTGGACCACAATTATTTCATTATATTAAAATGGTCCAAGATTATACCCAGATCCTCCCAAAGGAGGCAGTGAAGGGTGGAGGTTGAGAGCACTAGTTTTAGAGTCAGACAGAGTTGGATCTAAATTCTGATTCTGTCATTAGTGACTTTGTCAAAGTAGCTTTACTGCTTTGAGTACTTGGCTCCTCATGTTTTCAAAGGGGATAATTATGCCTCCCTGAGATAATGCATGAAAAACGATTAGCATGTGTCCAATATTTCAGTGGTATAAGGACTTAATGAATAGTAATAGTAGCAACAGTAATAATATTTATAGTAATAATACATTAATTGAGTTCTATTTTGCTCATTTCGAAGATGCAAAGATGAATTATACATTGACTTTGTCTTCATAGTGCTGCAGTCTCCAGAAACAAAAGCATGTGACATCTGCCTCCTAAGGCAGTTATGAATTAAATGAGATAATGCATGTGAAGACTCAGCACAGTTCCTGATATTCTTATGATACACGACAATGACACATTTTGAAAAATGCTAATATTAAGATATTGTAACTTGGGAAATCATGGGACAGACAATAACTTCCCATTCAAAGGATTAAGGGGGTGAGTTGAATAGGACAGGCTCAGTGAAGGAAGACATGGGGAGTAGATGTTATATTTAGAGATGCAGATTGAATGGAGCTAGTGCTACAACGATGAACCCAGGAGTATGCAGGAGGAGTTTTCATGGCAAAGATTCGTGGTTTCAGGGACAGACCCCTCTAGGCTTAATAGCATCATTTTGTTATACATGCACAGGCAATTAAAAGTTCACAAAGATCTTTCACACATATTTTCTTCTCAAATAAATACTCACAAGTCAAACAAGTTATCCCTATATTCAGATGGAGAAAATAAGGACTGTGAGGGTTTTGCCCAAGTTCATCAGACTCAAAAGTGGCTGAGCCAATGTCTTTGTCTTCAAGCATGCTGTGCTGTCTTCCTCAATCATGATAACTAGAACTGACAGCCGGCATCAATATTAATCTTGCAGCGATGGCAGGGTACCAGCACATGATGGTACCTCCAAAATGAAATATTAGCTAAGCCATGGGTTTTCTGTTTAAGGGTTGCCTGGAATCACAAGCAGTACAGAGAATGAAAACAGCACATTGAAAACAAATCCCATGGCTCTTACCATGAGTTTGCAAAAGTCTACACATGGAGAGTGAGTAATAAATTTTTTACTGTCTGTTAGCAATGGTGAAGCTGAGCACTGAGAGGCAGGCACTTCATTTTGAAATCAAGTTTAATTTGTATTCAGAGCCAATTTTTTTATCTTTTGTATTTAGAGTTCCTGTGGACTAACATCTACCAGGACTTGTGAGGGCTGACTGGCCCTCTAGTCTTAGGGACCTGGTCTTTATGGGGACCTCAGTTTCTCGAATACTAACAATAACACTAGATTACATGTTCTTTGAAGACTCTTCTTCCTCTATAGTGAATGCTGCATTCTAAAATTTTATCATTAGAGTAGAATTACCTTTTCTAACCTGGGATATCATTTTTTAATGTCTAAGTTGAGATTTCTTTCTCTTTTCAAAAATTAGTTCAAAACTCCATGCCATATAGCATGGAGGTTGAAAGGCCTTTCTGGGTTTTCTGCAAATTCTTAAGGAGGTTAGATTATGAGATAGGAGAGAGCTATGTTCTCATGGTCATTAGGATATTCTGATTAAGTTTATGACTTGCCTTGTCATCCTGCATTTGTGGACTCTGGTCTTTCCTACATTGCCTCAGACCAAAAATAATGCAGTCACTTGTTCAAGCTCTACTCCAAGAGCCACTGACCCAAAGTATTTGTTTTTCTCAAGATTTTTATTTATTTCTATTGCAAAGAAGTTTAGTGATGTGAACTAAAATAAAATCTTAATGCTCCCCACCACTGCCTGACTGAATGGACCCCCTCTTGGCCAAGGGGATATCCTAAAACTAAATTGCCTGGCAGGAGGAGGGAGGTCAGACATGCCTCATCGTGCCCCCCTCCCTTCTTGGAGACATCCTTTGTAACCCATTAACAGGCCTAAAGTTATGTAAGACAAACCTGCAGGTACTCAATTTACACAACAAACATATGTCCTGTGGCTTGTCTCTGATTAACAGTTCCTTATCTTAAAAATATTCCAAGCCTTTAGAGAAAGCTTCATGTCTTTGACCAGTTACCAGTCAAAGAATCTTTAAACACACCTATAACCTGTAAGGCCTGCCCCCTACTTTGAGATGCCCTTACTTTTCAGGCCAAGCGAATGTTTGCCTTTCGCGTATTGATATGACTTTACCTGTAACCCCTGTCTCCCTGAAATGTATAAAACCAAACTGTAACCCAGCCACAGGAAGTCCACTTGCTCAAGGCTTCTTGGGCGTGGCTCTGGGTCATGGTCCTCAAATTTGGCTCAGAATGAATCTCTTTAAAACTATTTTACAGAATTTTGCTTCTTTTCCGTTGACAGTGACGTTGTCTGTTAACCTTGTATCATGACGATGCATGTCCTCAGGGTCTTACTTTCACCCCAAGAAATTCACCAGGCATAATTTATATAGAATGAGAGTCCTCTTCCTTGGGGAAATTCTGCAACAAATTGTAAGGATATTAACATTTCCTTTCACTACAAATCCATCTGATATTTAACAAGAAGCATGAACCCTGAAAGCTGCTTGCTGAACACATAAAACTTTTCCTGAACATTTTCCATGTCATTAAGTGTTCCTTCACAACATCATTTTTAATGGCCACGGAGCATTTAAACATGTGCATGCCCTATAATTTATTTAACTGATCCTCTATTGCGGGACAATTATGTGGGTTTTCAAAACCCACGAAGTTTTGAGATTTTACCATTCTGTAAAACACTTGCCAATTTGGTCGGAGAAGAAAATGACATTTCAGTGTTGTTTTATTTATTCATATTTCTTTTTGTGTACCAGGAAATGTAAATACTTTTCTAATTAAGTTATCATCCAATTGTGTTCCTCCATCCCCTTAGACATTGGCTCTGATTTTAAAATATGTACAAAATCTCCTTACTTTTCTCCCTAAACATTACTTCTACCACCCCCTAATCAGAGCCTCTATTTCACACGAGCTGTTGCAATCACCTTCTAGTTGGGCTCCCTGAATACACATTTGTCTTCCTGCAAGAGATGCTTTTCTTAAAAGGCAAATCTGATAATGCCCTTCTCCTGCTTAATACACTTGAATGACTTCCCATCCCACTCACAGCACAATCCAAGCTCCTTACTGTAGCCTCCAAGGTTCTATGTGACATGACCCCTGCCCAACTCTCTCATCTCTGCCATTATCTGATGTAGCCACACCAGCTGTTTTTCCATTAAAAGAAAAATCAAGTTCACCCCTTTATACTTGCTTTCCCCACACCCTGGATTATGCTCTGCACCCTCACTTCCAGAACTTCACCTGGGTGACACTGTCTTATCCTTTGGGTCTCTGCTCAACTATTGCCTCCTCACAGAGCAACTTCTCTGACCTCCTACCTAAATAAGGCTTGCCCACATCTTCAGAGTTGTAGCAGCACAGGCCAAGATGTTAAGACATACGACTGTAGTTTCTTTGTGGTTTCTTAATTTCGTAAGTAAAGGAGGAGTAATGAGAACCTGGACTGGACAACAAGTCAGAAGGCAGAAAATCTAGAGACT
The DNA here is from genome assembly GCF_000956105.1 of Propithecus coquereli. Classification (NCBI taxonomy): domain Eukaryota; kingdom Metazoa; phylum Chordata; class Mammalia; order Primates; family Indriidae; genus Propithecus; species Propithecus coquereli. The sequence continues at coordinate 5,059,687 of NW_012155173.1, read as the reverse complement.
TATAAGTCAGCAAAATATTTTGTATTTTATCCTATAGGATCCTACATAGGGTTTTCAGACCTCTAGATAGTTTCACTCAACCATCATTTATTCATTCATCGATCATTAAGCAAAGTCCCACCATATACCAGATGTTGAGAGAGACTAGAGATGCAAAGATGACTAAGATTATTTTTGCCTTTAAGGGCCTTACAATTATTATTTTGAATGTTGAATGTTTAATATCCTCAAATTAGGCCCCCAAAGTACATATGAGAATCCTGAGCCGTGTGTTTTGCTGACCCTCAGTAGACTGTGTTCCATTAAGGAGGCATCTCCCAAGTGAAACAGTTAAGATTTATCAGGTTCTTGTGCCTGCAAGTCTTCTAACAGGGAGTTGCACTTCCTTCACGTGATAATAAGTCCCCTAGCCATCTTTTAGCCGGAGGCTGTACACTGAACATGCTAAAGTCTTTGGCTAAAGACCACAATGAAAATCTTACCCCAAAATACCATACATACACATTTCAAGTGTTTCTCACCCAAAAGTTTCTTCCACCTGTGGAAAGAGATGAGGTGAAAAGAGGTGAGGGATTAGTGAGAAGGGAGCTGTCAGGTTTCATCTTTCTCCCTCTGATAGGGGAAGAGGACTTGCACATCAATAAACATGCTGTCTTATTGACTGCGTTTCTACTCTGGGTGTCCCGGAGATGGGAGGTGTCAGTTCCCATCTCTTTGATCCATCACTGCAGCATATTTGAGAGGGGATAGAGGGCTTCTTCATGTTTCTTACCCATCTCTTTCAATTATATTCAACAGAGAAAGACAAGTCTTATCTTCCCATAAGCAAGATGCTCTCACATTATGAAATTATTTGCTCATTCTTTTGGTTTGGGGGCAAAGCTCAGTTCTGTCATTTTTGACCCATCAAGGTCAAGTTAACTTTTTTCTTTTGTTTCCTTTTTTTGTCTCTGACAGACAGTGGAGCAATATAAATTGGAAAATCTACACATAATGGCTCAGTAACTGACTGTCAGCTACCTTGGAGATACCCTCTGCAATTAGAAAAATTAGGAGCACTTTTCCCTTTTTACTGAATACACAATTTACTTAAGCATATACTTAAGAGAAGATGTTATTAACATTTTTTAATCTTTTCTTTAGTTGTATTTTGTTTTTACCTGACATATAATAAGGGTACACATTTATGAGGTATGGTATGTTTCAATACATGTATTTGCTCTATAAGGAGCAAATTAGGGTAATTACCATATCCATCACCTCAAATATTTATCATTGTTTTGTGGTGAGAACATTCAAAATATTTTCTTCTGGCTATTTTGAAATATACATTACTTTATTGTTAACTATGCCATGAACATCTTTGACACCCTAGTGAAGTCTATGGAATCCTTCTGTGACAAATTAAACATGGCCACCATTTTTTTACACTTCTCCCCACAAGAGGAGGAAAATATTTTGCCATCCCTTGAATTCGAGCTGGACTGAGTGATTCGTTTGTAACCAAGAGAAAAAAGTAGAGATGATGATGCATGACATGTGAAGTGAGGTCAGAGAAGTTGTGATGCTCCTGCCTTAATCTCTGGACACACTCCCAATCTGAATGTTATCTCTTGAAGCACTCCTTCTCAGAACTCAGCCATCGTAATGTAAGAAGTCCATGTCATGAGGTGAGGTAGGTGTCCTGGCTGACAGCCCCATCTGAACTCACAGTCATCTTAGATGTCCAGCCCCATCAAGACTTCTGATGACTGAAACCACAACCAACAATGAACTGCAACCCCGTGAGACATCACATGTGACAATTGCTTAGCTAGACTCTTCTCAAATTCCCAACCCACAAAATCATGACAAAATAAAACTTACTATAATTTGCTAAACTTTGGTTAGCTATTGCTAATGTGTTACCCAGCAATAGCTAACCAGAACACTTTCTCATAATAATGTTTTTTAAATGCATGGAATAAAATGTATAAAATTCCAAATGAAACAAAATACAAAAAATGTTTTCTAAACAAATTTAATTTTAACTCATTTAACTCATTTATTTTAAACTCATTTAAACAAGAGCTATCAGCAGGTCTATAACTACCATAATTTTGATGTAATGATGAGCAAAGAAATGATAATGCAAAATATCTCTTACGATGCTAATGAAATATAAAAATATCTAATTCTTAGGTAGAAATATACATTTCTATTCTATTTGCAGGTATAACTAACTTCACTGTTCTATGTTGTCAAATTAAAGGATTTACTAAATTTCCATTAGATGTTGGTGAAAATAAAGTATTTTTTCATACAAATTCACTGACTCCTTGGGCTATCCTTGGATTCCCAATTAAGAAATTCACCTTTAGATTTTCCCCCTTCAGGTACTATTTTGAATGCTTTTCTTTTTCCCTAGAATAAATTTTCGCTTCTCAATGTTCAAAATCAACCTATCATTCAAGAACCTAAATTAAATATTATGTCCTGAATCAAACCTTTGCTATCTTCACACCATCTCTAGTTCAAACAATACCTCTGAAGTCTTGAATGATTTTTGATCATTTATGGCTATTTATGTGCAAGTATATGTTCCCTAATAAAGTTGAAATGTCTTAAGGAAAGGAGAAATGTCATATGAATCCTTGTCTCAGTAACTAGCAAATTCCCTCTTTCAAAAACTATCAAAAAATATTCTACTTGGTAGATCACAACAAATTTCTAGTGGATTAGCCAGTGACTTCTAAAACCAGCTGATTATCAACACCATGTAGGGAATTTTTAATAAATACAGATTCACATGTTCCAGGTCAATCTACTGAATTATAACAATTAAGGATAGGCCCAGGAATCAGGATTTTTATAAATATACTCCCTTCTTGCCCACCTCCCATCATAGTTCTTCTGTAGGCTGCCTGACACTGGCCTGAACTTTCAAAACCACTGGACAAAAAACCAATACACACATAAAATAAGAGCCCCTGATATTAGCATTAAAAGGCCTCCAAAATTTGGACTCAACTGACATGCTCTACATTTCCCTACGAGCTGCCTGAACACATCTTAGGCAAAATTCCTGCCATCTCTTCCGTGTTTAATGCAGGTCATGAGGATCAAGCCACAGCTCACAGTGATGTTTTTCCCCATCTATGAGAATCTCGGGCCTCAGCTGCCTAACACAGCTGCCTCAGCTGTGTTAGGAAACCCTAAGGCTCTGGCCCCAGAGAACTAGTTTAGGGAGGTACCTGAGCTAAGCAGGCCAGTCAGAAGCATTTCCCAGGAGAATGTGACCTGGAAATAAAGGAAGAGAAGCTGTCCTTTTCTGGTGGGGAGAGAAGGAACACGAGACTCAAGGGCCGCCACAGGCCATGTTGCCTGTTAGTTAGAGGAAGAGAATTTGCAAAAGACAGTGTAAAGGAGGTATCCAGAGAGGACAGAACAAACAATCTGATGGTGACTCAGTCCCTAGTTCTATGTGTCCCCAAGATCATGTGCACCCTCTCTTTCCCATAGTCATATGGCATATCCTCTATCAGCCCAATAAATTCCCCTTTTTGACTAAGCTGTTTCAGTTGAGTTCTGTCTCTGGGGACCAAGAATATCCTGATAGTAGAATCTTCCCTTTCCCCGCACCTCAATTCAAAGCAATAGCCCCTTAAAATATCCCTCCCTGTTCTCCTCCCTTGCTGAGAAGCCCAGTCTGTTCTAACAGCTTGAGCCCACACTGATACCCAGCCTTCCTGATCTTCCGCAGCATTGATCATCTGCGCCACACAAATTGGCAGACTTATTATCCTGTTCTGTATCTTGCACTGACTCATTATTGTCTCAAATTCAACTAACGATATTCTTTAGGCTTTATTTAACTGTACCATTTTATACCTGGAAAGAACATTAGTAATTTCTAATTCAACCCCCTCATTTGTACAAAAGGAAAAAAATATCACTTAGAGAGAAGTGAGTTTCCTAAAGTCATATAACATTTCTCAAAGTAAGTTCTGCTTGGGCACAACAACATCAACAAATGGAAAGGTGCTCGTGGTGAAATCAGTTTACAAAGAGGTGCGTATTCTACATCTTGTAACAATTAATGTTACACAATTAATATTGCAGAGCAAAGCTTTTGAGAAATCCTGCAGGAAAACAAAAGCTGTTTAAACTGTTTCAACTTCATTTTCTGGGGGAAATTTGAGTATAGATATCTTTTTTCATCGATCACCTATTGAGTTGTTGTTGAACTGGTGTTCTTTGGAATACACATTGTTAAACTCCATTCTATTGACTATTGACTTGGTCTCCTTGTCCCAAATATAACAACGTTTTAAACTCCAAGGAGAAGTTTTATCGTTCTCTTCTACACGGTTGGATAAGGAAGACTACAACACTTCTCCATTTTCCCCCAATTTAGAAGATTTTAACTATTTCTCCTTCAAGTCTTATCTTTCTAGTCTATAAAAAAGCTATTGTTATTCAATCTGTATTAAAAATATAGATGTTCCAATCTCATGATCAAATTCTGATAAAATGTGTCTTTCTCTCTCTGTTATCACAGTGTGAAGGTGCCACGCCTTTAGCGTCTGGACTGGAGATTTAGGCCAAGGTCAGTGGGAGTATAAACCATGTACAGAGTCCTAAAACTAAAAGGGACCTTAGAAAAAGCGTAGGTAAGCATCTTCATCTTGCAGAAGTGGAGATTGAGGTTCAGGATAGAGAGGTGATTTTCCCAGGGTCACACAGAGACTTTTGCTTAGATACAAGACTCAAAGCTGGACCTTCAGGTTCCCACTCTTACATCCTTTCAAATAAATTCTATCACATTCGCCATCTGTTCAAAGTCTGAGGGTTGATTACTTGGGCTCTTCCTCTTACCTTTCCTCTCTCCCTTTCCCTTTGTCTGCTTTTCTTTACCCCTCTTTCCTTCCTTCTCCTTCTTCTTTCTCCTTCTCCTCCTTCTTGCCCCTCTACTTCTCATTTCCCTTCTTCTGTTGCTTTTATGTGACAAAAATCCTCATTAATTAAATATTGAGCAAGTTTAAAATGTTTCCGGTACTAAGAAAATCTGCATGCTGTTGAGAAGTAATGGAGTATTTGGTTCTTAAATATGTTTTGCTGTCCCTGACTCACTGAGATCTCATGAAAGCAACAGGTCTTCTAGCCAAGAAGGGGGCCTATATGCATTTACCAACGGTGCTATGCTCACCCTTTTAGGTGTTCATTTAAAGCACCATAAATCTCACCCATGCAGTATATGCCAACACCTGCCAGATTTTCTTATACATACTACCTGACAATCTTTTTAAAATGAAGACATTATAATTCAGTAGGTCTGAAGTGTGGCTTAATGGTCTACATCACTAATAAACCCCAAACAATGCCAATATCCATAGGCTGCACTTTGATTAGTAAGAGTATAGACCAAATCACCATTTTCCTTTGGATTGGCCATTGTGATTTGCACAAAATCTTCATGTACATTCTATTCTCTCTCAAAAATGTGAATAATTATACAGTATCATTTGGTCTTTTGGGTAGATGCCCAGTAATGGGATTGTTGGATTGAATGGTACTTCTACTTGTATCTCTTCAAGATATCTCCATATTGCTTTCCACAGAGGTTGCACTAGTTTGCAATCCCACCGACAGTGCATGAGTGTTCCTATCTCTCCGCATCCACGCCAACATGTATTGTTTTGGGACTTTTTGATAAAGGCCAGTCTCACTGGAGAAAAGTGATATTTCATTGCGGTTTTGATTTGCATTTCCCTGATGATTAGAGATGTTGAGCATTCTACTAAGTGAGGTATCCCAAGAATGGAAAGACAAGCACCACATGTATTCACCATCAAATTGATATTAACTGATCAACACATAAATGCACATATAAGAATAACATCTATTGGATGTTGGGCAGGGGGAGGGGGAAGGGGGATGAGGGAGGACGGGACGGGTATTTGTATACACAAAGAGTGCAATGCGCACCACCCAAAGGATGGACATATTTGAAACTCGGACTTGGGGGGGTGGGACAAGGGCAACATATGTAACCTAAACATCTGTACCCCCATAGTATGCTGAAATAAAAAAAAAGTGAAGAATTAATTATATCTACAACAAACTTGTAAGAGGATAGAATGTATGCCATAAAAGATAAAATAAAATAAATAAATTCACCCACCCACCTCTTCTCCATCCACAAAGGAATGTGAAGGTAATATTGATTGAAGTAATTCTGTAAAATGATAAATCTGGTAGGTTGTAGAGCTAGATCACCAGACTCTGAGTTCACATATTTTCAATTACACTACACAGTTTGGAAGTCTCTGTCTCAAACACACACACACACACACACACACACACACACATACACACAAACACCACACACACAGATACCTACATATATATATGTATGCAATAAGACAGAGGCCATCCTTGAACCACTGAAAAAAGCTATGCAATGATAAGGAAATAAAAAAATGAATTTCTTTCACTTTGGTTTTTATTAATTTTTTTGTTTTCACTTATTGAAGTTCAGACTCTAGAGTTGTAGGAACTTGGTTCTGCTGTAGATTTGGCTTATTTTCTTTGATAAGTTACTTAACATTATAGATTCTATTTTTGTTAAATAATTGAGTTTTATTTATTGAAATAGAAAATCTCAAGTTTTTTTTTCTTTGAAATAGAAAATTTCAAGTTTTTTTTTTTTTTTTTTCCAGAATGCATATGCATCTTGGAATCATGGACTGCATGAGAACAAGTAGGAAAACAGTGTCATTCTCATTATGGTTCAATCTTCAGTGATGCCCTCTCCTTCATCCTTTCCTTCTGTATTTGCTGTCGTCAGCCTTGTAAGCAGATGGGATCTGAGGTCCCTCAATGTTCCTGCTCTTCCTGTGGAACCAGGAAGTCACATCCCATAGAGAAAATAAACAGTCCAGAAACACAAGAGGATCTGATTCAAGATCTCTGCAACCGTATGCATTCTCATTCTCTCCTACACTCAAGTTCATGCACCATCTGGGTTGGGGAAACATCATCCCAAACTTTCAAAGGAACACTTTTGCTATCTCCAGTACCTTTTTCAATTGGCAAGATTTAATAAAGAGTGATCACAGGCCTTATCAACTTTGGTTCCATATATGACAAGCATATGATTTTGGAAAGTAATGAGGTTTGTCTTAGAAATATCTGGAGAAGTTTGGTCTTCCTTGATGTGTAAATCATGAAAGTGAATAAAATTATAATAAGAAAAAAATTACCTTACACGTATTAGAGCTCATATTCCCATTGAAGTATGATTTTTAAGGATAATAATAATAACCAGCATATATTGACCACTCTGGTTAAGGCACTGTGCTGAAAAACAGAAGGGCATTAGCTCAGTGCTCCATAGTAGCCCCATATGATAGGTACCAGTGTAGTTACCATTTTTATAATGAAAAACTGAGTGTTAGAATACATAAGAATTAGTGAGTGGCAAAGTAAGAAAATGAATTTAAGCTGTAGTACTATAAATACCGTGCATGTCAGCTGGCCTCAATGGGACTTAATCATATACTTCACATTAGAGTGCATATATAAATTATATTCAAGTGTTTTATAATTCAGTCGATGCATTAATTTGGCTCAGCCTAACTTTCTGTTTGTGCCATATACAGATGTTTAGCCAGAATGATCTTTATCAGCACTTAAGAGTCTAGAAATTCAATCCAGGTGTAGTAGATTGTTTGCAAAAAGGCAGCAATCATGTCTCTCCCCATCCCTTTGCCAGGTGATTTTGCAGTAATTTCCATCAAGAGGTAGAGTCTATTTGCATTCCTTTTGAATGGAAGCTGTCTTTGTGACATGCTGTGGGCAATAAATGTAGGAGAATTGACATTAATAGACCTTGCGTATTTCCACTGTGTCCTAGTCCTCTGCCACTGCCCTTTGAACAACCTGGACTAACCTGCAGGATAAGACCTGTTGTGGCCCAGTCACACTATAGCACCAGCCAACAGCCGGTCACTGCCAAGCATGTGCTTGAGGGCTGAGACCAGCCACTTCTTACCAAGTTGTCAGCTGACTACATACAAATGAGCAAACTCACTTGTGCTCAATCAAGCTGACTGAGGACAAGAGAAGAACCCAATTAATGCATAGATTCATGACCAATATTAAATGGTGATTCGTTGCTTTAAACCATTAATTTTCTTAGAGTGGCTCAGTATGCAACAATAAGTAAGTGATACACCAAGGAAACAAAAACAAAAACTCATATTTTATTCCATGTTGCCCATTTAGTTTATTGCATCATTCATTCATTCAGTAGTCATCTGATAAATGCCTACTCTGAATCTGTATTTGAGCAAATGGCAATAATTTGGGGCTCTAAATATTGTTTATCATAATGAAGGATCTGTTTACTTTAGAATCAGCTAGAGAGAGAAAGAGAGAGAGGACAAAGTAGTACTGTCTTTAAACAAGGCACCTTTATCAGCTGGCATTAAAAAAACACTTGCTGACTTTATCAACTCTTGTTGGCTGCTCTGAGCAAACACTTCTCACCAATTCAGTACCTGGGTTTCTTCACCTTTTTGTCCAGTAGTAATTTGGTTCATTTTCCTGCTTCCCTTGCACTTTTTCCAGTGCCTATTTCTGTCTTCTTAGACTTAGATCAATACAGCTAACTTTTTTCCTACCTGTCTTCCATTTGACCTACTTTATTTCTGCCTAATTTCTTAGTTCAGAATCTCCCTGTGACTCATTTTATCACTATTGCAATGCCTCAGTTTACCCTTAGACAAGGTTCTAACATGATGAATGCACCCAGCTTTCACCACCTGCCAGAATACTTTCCTTATAGCAGCTTTGAGCCATAAAACACTGAAAATGATGATGGGAAAGAACTTGGCAGATATGAAAGAGCTATAAATATACATGCTCGCTCATAAATCAATACCAATAATAAATTGCATTCAAGTGCTATTTAATTCTTTGTGATCATCAATAAAGATATAAAAAGTTCATCCCCAACATCCTCTCTGTGGTTACCCTCTCAAGCACCTCCATGCAGCTGTCTGCACCATTAGTCATCATTCTGTTTACTGTCTCTCTGATGGTCTGCTTTAGTTTGATTCGCCTCATTCAGGAAGTGTTTTACTACAGAATATCATTTTGGAGGTGGTTTAGAGGAGACGTTGCTTTTGTTCCTGCACCCAGTTAGAAAACTTGTACGTCAAAAAGTTGCGCTAGTGACGTTGAAACCCAGAGTGTCTTTCTGTTTTCTGATATCATTTTTTTCTCGCCCTCACCTGGGAGCTCATGGTTGGTTCTGGTTGGAGTTTAGCAGGAAGCAGCCCACCCACGGAAAGCCACCCTGCTTTCTTCCTTTCCCCTCCCATTCAGTGTCCCTTTTCTCCCCAATGCCGTCTTCTTAGGCTCATAATTAGACTCTGCAACCTCTAGGCCCCTTCCGCAAAGTGATGAGCTACTAAAAATACAGCCCTGCAGGAATACATTCAACTTCTATTTCTGTTATTTTTTTTTTAACATCAGTTTCAGATGAACAAAGCAGTTAAACAAAGGGAGAGAGAAAGTGCTGTGATTGCGAAGACGGAACATCGGAACATCGTCACATACTTTGTTCATTTTAATTAACCAAAGTCTTCGTTTAGCAAGAGCCCAAGGATACTGCAAAGGAAAATCTTTCACAGACCTCCCTTCTTTTGATATCTCCTATTTAAAACCTCTTCCAATGACCCTGAGCATAAATACCTTCATTGTAACCCTGAAAACCCCTACATCTCTGCACAGCCCATGAAACAGGCGCTGCCGTGTTTAAGGTGTCGGGAAGGCTGGACATAATTGTACCGTTCTGCTAATGAGACCTACTTCCATCACTCTGCTGACTGTCTCGTGGCATTTCAGATGGGCTTCTAAAAACTGGGTTACGGAGATGAGGGTGGGGCAGGAGGAGGGGTGTGCAGAGGAGCCCCACATAACCCAAGAGTTCTCAGTCTTTAGAAGTAGATACGCAAAGCCAGAACACATATATGAGGAGAAAAAACAAAAGTCTTGCTTGTGTGAAAATCTAAAATCTGAATTTTTCTACTCCTCACCCACATGCTTGATATTTAGCAGCTACTGTTTTAAAATCTGTCTTGTGACAATGCTCCATTTCTTTGATAATATTGGGTACTATTTATTGAATATGTATTATTTATCAGGTGTGCTGCTAAAATATTTTAATAACTTATTTAATTTGCATAACATAATTACAAGGGGGAGCTATTTCCCCCTGCTTTATAGATAAAAATACTTGGCTTACATTTGTTTAAGAGCATAGTAAGAGTCATACAAGAAGTACATGAGCCAGGATTTGGACGTAGGATACCTTAGTCAAAAACCTGAGTTTTTAGCCACATGATGCTCACTTGCAGAACTCAATATGTGGCATCAGTATCAGTCTCTCATAATCCCAAGTCATGCCTCTGTTCATTTAATGAATATTTATATAACTCCTAATACATGCAAGGCCCAATGCTAGGTGATGACGATGCTTAGCAGGTGAGTTGGGCACTATCTTGTCTTTTCAATTACTGATAGTGTGCAGTTGGAAACATACATTTATACAAAATATCTGGTGTATGGTAAAATATGCTAATAATCATTATGTTTATGATGCATAAAAGAGGTAGTTACAAGAGTAGAGAGAGGGAAGTGATGTGGTCAGCAGGAATCAAAGATGATTCTACAATATAACAGATTGTGTCATTCTACTTTACCACTATATCCCTTGTAATTACCATGGATCATGGTACATAGTTGGTGTTTAATAAACATTGATTTCATGAATAAAGGGACAAATGAGGGTGTGAGTATGTAAATGGCTTAATGAGTTAGTGAAGGAATATATTTTTCAAGTATAATCTTGAAGAAGCTTAAATATTTTCCCAGCAGACAAGAGCCAGATGAAGCTTCCAAAATTAAGGAAGTGAGAAACAATATGATGGGTTTGGAAATAGGAAGTAATCAAAGAATCTAAATGTCCTGCAAGGAAAATTGAATTTCTAAACTGTAGAAAAATAATGGAAACCATTCAATATATTTACTCTGTGAAGATAAAGGATCAAACAGGCATTTTGGAAAGACCACTGTGGCATTACTGCATGAATTAATGGAAGGGTTAAGAGATGGCCGCAAGGAAGCAAATCTATACACATAAAATTTTAGTTCAATTGCATTTCACTAAAATGGATTGATAAGAAATGAATGACAGGAAAACACTATTTTGAAGGGCATGTGTTCTAATACCCAACCTACTCTTTTCTAATACTGAAATGTGTTTAGCATGGGACACTTGGAGTAATGCAAGTAGATTGTGGTGTGGGTCAGTATTTCTATAAATGTAGCTCTGTGACCTTGGCCATGTCAATTAGCCTCATTTTTTTTTCTGATTTGTAAAATTGATACATCAATTTCAACATGGCCTAGTCATGAGCATTGAAGTGCATTAACATTTATGATAAGATTTGATAAATCATGAAGTGATACTCTAGTTATTATCATTATAATTTCTATAATTAGTACAAATGCCAGTGTGGGTCATAGTAGTACCCAAGTCAGGGTACTACTAACATTACTGTTACCCCAGATTTCTGTGTTAGCAGTCTGCTCTAAAGTGGTAGTCATAGTGGCATAATCCTCAAGTCTGAAAGAAATGAACTAACATTTTCTTATTGAGTATTCTTGATACTAAACAATATGTAGCACACAGTAAGTGCTAAATAAATTATCTTTACTAAAGATGTTAATACTGAAACCACCTCTCTTTTTTTCTTCAAGAATTCCTCAATCATCCATTTTTTCCCTCACTTTGCCCCATTCTTAATTTCTACCTTGCCATTTTCCCACATAAATGACCAAAGATACAGGAACTCTTTTAAGCATCTTTTTCATGTTGGATAAATGCCAAATTCGGGGACTAATTTAAAAGCATATAAAATGTATATTTTTAAATTGTGTGTGTGTGTGTGTGTGTGTATACATGCATGTACATATATGACAAAGAATAGGCTAATAGAAAATTTAGTGCTAAAAATTGTTAGCCACATCTCCTATAATATTTCATATATCTCTGATAATTTCTCCATCTGAAATGAAAGAATTTATTTCTGTCCACTCTCTGGCACAGCTTACTGAATTCTGTCTTGCATCCATTCACAAATTGATTAGGTTATATCAAACCACTGCAATTTATTTCTGTGGGTCTTTTTTTATTTATTTTTTACCTCTTAGTCCCTTGTGACACACAAAGATATATCAGCCCTCTCGCGTCCTTGCTGGCACTTGTTATTTTCCTAGCTCTCTTTCAGTTGAAAGAATGATTGTATCTGTTCATAAGTCCACAAAACGGGTATTTGATTTGATTTAGGTGGAGACTCACTGAGCTAATTTCATTATGATTAACTATTTACAGCAAGTTTTGTACTTTTTGTGGTTCTGAACCACTAGTGTAATCCAATTTGGCAGTGAACAAAGTCTCTGGCTACATCAGCAGGTCTTTTTCGTAGGAAAGAAGGTAAAGTTTACTCTGGGCAGAGATAGGTTCATTGGCACATCTGTGTGCCTGCTCTACACCCCACAGTGCTAGGCCCTGGGGATAGAAAATGAGAAAATTGTGGCTTTTTTCATCAAAGAGCTCTCCACCCTAAAGGGAAGACAGATGATTGCAATGGAAGGTAATATATATTAACACAGTAATAACAGTATTTAATAAGGTTTTACAGAGAAGAAATCCATTCTTTCATTTGTCAAATATTTCATGAATGGCAACTATATGTTACAAAAGAAAAAAAAAAAAGGATTAGTTTTGCCCAGGTGTGGGATCAGAAAGAGTCCAGAAAGGTTTTGAAGACACGGTCACACCTGATCGACATGTCAAAGGGTAAAGAGAACTTTACTAGTTGGACATAGTGGAAGATAATTGGCAAATAGGGCTGCAGTTATTCCTTTCCCGCTACCCAGGCCTCTGTGGTATTAGACTCCATGTATCTTCTCATGAAGAGGCAAAGTCTACTTCTTCCCTATCTATTCCCTCCCTCCATGGATCTGGGATGGCGGCTTGCGATTTGTGTTGGCCAAGAGGACCCAACAGCAGCAACGTTACGCCAATTCTAAATTTCAACCTCAAGAGGATCTGCATGCTTCTATTCTTCCTTTGGAATCCAGAGACCACCACACAAACAAGTGTGGGCTAGTTTGCTGGATGATAGAAGCTATGTGGCTCAGTCACTGATGTCGCTCCAGACAAGAGCCAGCCAACTCCAGAAGCAGAGAGCCTCGCTGATGGGCTGCATCAGTGATCCCAGCCATGGCCAGAAGAGCCATTCAGGTTAGCTCATTTCAAATTTCTAACCTACAGAGTCATGATGTAAAGAAATGGGTATTGTTTGAAGACACTAAATTGTGGAGTGAATTGTTATCCTGCAAAAACTAAATCTTTACATATCACCTTTCAGAGAGTAGGAATAGTATATGCAAGAACACTGAGGCAGAAATCATCAAGAGAACTTAGAGGATTTGTAAGAGGTTTGATGTTCTCATTAGCACTGTTCTAGCTACAAGTTATGGAAACCCCATTCAAACTCGCCTTGGGCCAAGAAAGGAAATTATTGGTTCTCACAGCAGAGAATTGCAAGGAGGTAGATCCAGCTTCAGACTTAGTTGGATCTAGGTGTTCAAATGAGGAAATTAAGGCCCTACTCTTCTACATTGAATGCTGTTTTCATCTTGTTAGCGTAATTATTACACAGGTTCTCATCTTGCAGTACAAAGAGAATCACAGGGAAAGTCCGGGCTTCCATTCTCTCTTCAGTTAGTAATCTCCAGGGTGACACACTCACCTTCAGTATGTGTGTCGAACTTTGAAAAGGGGCTCTGATTTGCTCTAGTTGTAGAAGAGTTGGGACCAAATTCACAAGGCCCCAGGGAAAAATAGTTTTCAAAATGAAAATCAGTATTGTATTACCAGAATTAAAAAAAAAAAAAAGGTTGGAAGAAAAGTTGTAAGGAATTAAAAACAACAGCCTTCCTCTACCAGTTATAGAATGCCCATTTCCAACTGCCTTATGTAATATATGAATCATAGACAAAAGTCTGTTTCACATGTAATATAATAAATGAGATGCAGTTTTGACTTCAGGAAGAGTTTGATTCAGAGTTTCATGATGCCATTAGCACTTTTGCACCATTTCTCTACATAGCACTGAAGTTTTTTCTTCCTCTTTTGTCTTCAACCTGGCTTCTCTCATAATACCAAGGCTGGCCATAACACAACCAGCCTCATTTTGGCATACTACAGAGATAAAAAGAGAAATAATCTGTTTTGTCTTCCAGTTTTGCAAGCAGAAATCATAAGATTTACTCTGCAATGGCAGGCTTAAGTCACACGCCTAGCTGGAAAAGAAAACACTGTAGCTCAGAGAAACCACTGGGAACCACAAATGGAAATTAGGACTACTGGGGAGCAGAGAAATGGAAGCTGGCAAGGGACCTGCAATGCTTCTTATTTCCATTACAGTCAGAATTAAGGGGAAATAAAACACTGGAGAATGGTGATGGGAGATGAAACTCTGAGCAGGCATGAAGGGTTTTGAAGTGTGTGTTTACGGGTCAGTCTGTATCTTCCTAGAACTTCTCTGGAACACCAGCACCAGATGATCCTCTGTCAGCATTCATTCATTTCTCCACCCATTCATCCACTCACCCAGCCATCCATCATCCATGCAGCACATCTGTGCTGGGCTCCTGCTATAGGCAACAGACTCTGACAAGTACTGATGGTACGTGTATAAGGGGCTGCCATCTCCTAAGTAGCTCACAGTCTAGTAGGGAGAAAGGCATTTAAGAAAATATTTGCAACATATTAACAAAAATGTCTCAGTAAAACTTGTTTCACTCAGTAGGTGTTTATATTCCTGGAAGGATGACAGTCAACAGAATTGTGTAACATAAATCCTATAGTCCAAAATGACATCTATGATTTATTAGTGGAGTCAACATTTACTCTTGGACTGATTTGTATCATTTTATTGAATTTTCAAGACACTCCATGAGGTTGGCATTATTATCAACGTAAGTGGTGAGAAAACTGAAGCCCAGAAAGGTGAAGTAACATGCCCAAACACTTAAAACAGAAATACAAAATAAACTTGATTCTGACTAAATCTGAAGCCTGTGTTTCTAGTCACTACCTTATGCAACACATTATATTGAGATTTCAGATGTTCTCAGATGTTCCGATGGTGCGTAGTCACTTTGAGCTTTAAAAACAAAGCATAAATAATTCAAATATCCTTGTCAGAGATTGTAGTGATCCTAATGGCTTCTCCAATATTTCCTGTGAATTTCTCAGAGTCATCTTTATTCAAAACCCCTTTTGGCAGTCAGCTTCTGCCTCCACTGAAATAATTTAGGGAATATTTTCTCCTCCTGTACTGCAATACTTTCTGTTCTATACTAGATCAACTTAGATGTTGAAGCAATTTTTTTTCCTTTTTTGATTTCCAAAAAGAGCAAAGAAACAAAGCCCCCAAAATTCAAGATAGGCTTTTATATGGGTAGATGATCTTATTGAAGAATCAAATGATAAAAAGGGATTTCTATTGCAGCTGCATGTGCACACACACACACATACACACGACATAAAAATTAAATTCTTCTGTTTCTGAAAGTTTGCTAGTTATTTCTACTTGTCAGTGTTTATCATCCTAGCACACTTCTCAGTCTTCCTTCTTCCCATTTCCTCTCTGTCCTTCTCTCTTCTCTATTTTCCATTTTTCCTGTTATCCCATAATTTCTATCCAGAGGAGTTTGGCTATTGCTTTGTTCTTCTAGACTCCTTTAAAGCCACATCTTCAGGATGGCATCGACCACCCTGGGAAGCTTTCTGAGACATTTTTCTAAACAAAGACCATTTCCTCTCTAAAAGGATTTTTAAAGCTACTTTTAAAAAACATCATTGCATCTCAATGATTATCTCCCTAACGTACAGATTAAGTAGCACAGCACCTGACATATGAAGGGAGGATGGGAAGTGGTACCCTGGTATGTTGAGATAGATTTTAAGGCTAGAATGCAGATAATCAGTAGAATGGGTCATGTCCTGTGAGCCATATAATGATTTATCCTCCATGTACTTCAATAGATTAGGTCTGTCTGATATCTGGTAGTGATCTTAGGGCAGGGGGTAGGTGGGTGGGCAAAGTCTTTTTCTAATTAAGTCTGTACCTTTAGCACATAATGCAGACCTCAGTGCACTTTGTATGCTCAATAACTTTCATCAGACCGAACTGAACTTAACCATGTAGGATAAAATCTGTAAAATCACATTGGAAGTTAGATGATTTTTTGTTGTTGTTCCTTATGTTTTTAGTTTATTTCCTTATGTTCTTCTTCCAAATTAACTAGAGAATTTTTTTTTTATTCAAGCTTATGTGCGTCACGTAAAAGCAACCAAAAGAAAAGGTTTATGCCATCCCAGGGAACATAATAACAGTGGTGGGAGTGTCAGAATTAGAGTGAGATTATCATCAGCTAAGCCACCTCTCTTTATCTATTGTGTCTTTCTAGTGCTGAAATGATGACATCGTGCATAGTTCTAATATGGTAGACTTGTTCTTCTAAAGATGTTTGCATATTAATAATAATAATTATAATTATACCACAATCAGATACCACCTTACGTATTAGGATGGCTATTATTTTGAAAAAGCAGAAATTTTCAAGCATTGGCAAGGATGTAGAGCAATTAAAACCCTTCTACCTTTCTGATGGGAATGTAAAATTATATGGAACATGATAAAAAAAAGATAAAAATGGACAGAGGTATCCCTCCTAGGGCAGGAGCAAAATGAAGGAAGTTAAAATGATTGAAACTTTGAATCTTGGAGGAAGGGCCACCCAGAGCTGGGATTCAGACCTCTGAGAAGGAACTACCACTAGGCAGTGGCTGGTGTCTCTTAGTAGGTATACGAGGCTGCTTCTTAAAGTGTGGAAAAAGTGAAAACTGGAATCATCTGCTACTACAGAAACACATTGCTGCTGCCCTGGTCAATAAATGTTGCTAAATTACACTGACAGAAACAAAAACACTATGGGATGGTTTGTTTCTTCTTGTACCTCTTGACTTGAAGCCTCCCTTTAACACCTCCCTGCCAAGCCCAGATGAGAAAACAAACATTTTACACAGTAGAGAGAGGTAGGTTTGGCACTAGTCTTAATGACTAGTATGGTTAGGCTATTTCTCCTCATTTCACATAGAACACTACAGCTTGTACAGACCACGCAGTGTGGGGAAGAGCCAGTGTGTGAACTCAGCTCTTCTTCAATGGAAAGTATGTTCTTTTCCCCAATAGACTACCTTGTTTTGTTGGTTAATTTATTCATTCATTTAATTATTCAAAAAAAAATCAACTCTTGAAAGCCTTACCAGTATCAAGCATTGTGCTCGGTACTGGCAAGGCAAAGACTAATAAAATATATAGTCAAATAAGGGATGCAGGAAGTAGCCCGATCATCAGAGCCAAATGGTGAGTGCTGTAACACAGATACACAACATGCTGTGGAGAACACTGGGGCACTTTAACTAGGAGGGTCAGGGTAGATGCCCAAGAGTTGGTGACACTGGAGCTCTGGTCCTGGCTGCGTACTGTGGCAATTGAGGAAAAGTGGGCATTTCTTTAGCAGGGGTGGCAGGCAGCATGATGAAAGCACTTTAAAAAATCCTGGTCCTGTACTCCTCAAAGATGAAGCCTATTAACTCAGCACAATGTAGACACCCATCTATGAAGCTTCTCTGTGAAGCTGAATGTTTCTCTGTTTGCCATGAGCCACAAACCCAAGAGATGCTGACCTTTCTACAGAAATGGACAAGGATTAGAGGTCAGGGATTTTGTTTAAGTAGGCCACCTTTGAAGTCTTTAAGTTTCAGGAGATAAAAAGAGGTCCTCGTAGGCCTTTCTTCCGGGCCCTGCCTTTGATTCCCAGACAAAGATATGAGAAATAAGATCATTGTGTCAGAACACAAGTACTCATTTCCAGGAATTTCCAAAGAGCCTAATTTCTCCCTGCATTTTAAGGCAAAGCAAGGGAACATAAGCTTTTTCTATCTTCTGTTTATTTATAGACTCGACTGACAGAAACTCACAGAATAGTCTCTATCTCTCCCCCCCCATGGTGCGTTAAAATGATAAATAAGTACTGTTTACTTAGTACTGACTATGCATGACTCTGAGGCAGAAGCTTTGTATGTATTAGCCCATTTAATTTTCACAACTCAGTAAGGAAGAAAATATGACTCAGAAAAGACAATTAACTTCACCAAAGTCACACAGCTAAAAAAGAAAACCCCAGCATTCAGGCCTAATTAGTGGGATAGGTTGTTTTTTACAGACACAAATTCTTTCTCCTATGCAATGATCCTTCTCCTGTTTATAATTGGAGAAGTTGGCCAAAGGTACATTGAAGTAGTGTGTCACCAGAACAATGCTATTTGAAAAACGAAAATGTTATTCGGACAAAAATATGTTTCCCATTAGTCTTTGCTTATGCTGGAAATTTCCACTACTTCAAGCAAATCAATCAACACATACTTCATGTCTACTCTGAATTGTGCATTGTTCTTAGCATTCGATGCCAAAAAGTTAAACTTACTCCCTATTATCACAAAGCTCACCATCTAATTTACCAGCTATTTTGATCTTCAGAGCAAACCAGAAAAATAGGTTCATGACTAGAATTCCAGACCCGCTATAGAAAATGATCTTTTCCTTAGACCAAAAGGAGGAAGCTTTGGTAAATAAAGCAAAGGGTCTTGAAAATTGTCTTCTTTCTCTTTATTGGCTTATTTCTTTCCTCTCCCCAATTTGGGTTGTAAAAGGATATTAGATCCAGGTGTAGCTTCCATTAAGAAAGTTTTGCGCAGAGTATTAAGTTGGGACCCATGGGAAAGACATATAAGGGCTGATTTGTGTGATTTATCTGGGGACTTAAGGGAAACGAAAAAGGGTTTTTTGACATCTCTAAGGCACCCTATCTCACCAGAAATGGGTGAAATATTTGAGGCAGAAACTTTACTTTATCAACAGTAGAGAATAAGGATCCACTACAGTGTTCTCTGTGCCCCACACTAGATGGAGGCATGTCGACGGGCACCAGTTACAGACAAGGTGAGAAAACCCTCGCGGTCTTTTTGATCTCTATTTTCCATATGAGGAGTCTGAGACCCAGAGAAATTAAAAGACTATCCAAAGATCACAGTCGGCACAGGATGAAATCCCAAACCTTCCTGCTCCAAAAGCAGTGCTCCTTCCGTCACTACATTGTAACACAAAGGACCATCCCTGTGAACCCTCTTGACACGGAAGGTACACTTATATAAACATTAAAAAGTGGTATCTGCAGAGTCCACACCAATCCATCTTTTAAATCTTGCTTTCCATGGCATTGTTATGGGAACGCGCTTCGCAAAGAGCTCTCTGTAGATGCTATTACCCTGCACGGCGGCTTTGGAAAGTGGGCTGAGGAAGCTGTGAGTTTGTGCAACAGCACATGTTAACATGAGTTATAATATGTCAGGGGCCCCGTGTTAACGATCAGAGAACCTATTCAGATCCTTTAAGGTTAATCAACTCAGCATTTGTGCCAGGTGTAATGTCTAATTAAAATGATGGACGGGCAGAGAATGCCTCCAGGCAGAGGGAGGAGATGGCACAAAGAGGGAGCACCCGTGCCATATTGGTTTGGAAAATCAATAAGAGGAGCTCATTTTATCCCAGTGTTATCTGTGCATTTGCCATTCAGTGGCTCATTTGAAAAAGTGCCAACTGGCTGATGAGTAGGCTCAGTGGTGCCGTGTTTCTCAGCACTTAGGATGCTTTGGTTGGAGGGAGCTCAGCAGTGGCCTAGGATGTCTCTGGAGGGGACAAAAGAGGGAGAAGTGTGGCCAAGGAGATCCAGGAAGCCATCCCGGGTTCCACTTTGAGTCACCAGATCTAAGAGTTAGGAGGATGCTAGAGAAAAGAGCTCACAAAGTAGGAATGGGGAAATCTGAGCTTGAGCCTGTCACCCAATAGATTCTTACCATTGGAGAAGTATTTTCGGCCCTCAATTTCATCACTTGCAAATGTACAAAGTCATAGCATTATTTGCACTGCTAACTACATAGTGTTATTGCAATGATTGGAAGAATTTTTGTATGTAATAATATATAAATTTAAAATATATATTTAAATATGCACCTTTATCCATTTTTACAACTATATATTTATATGAATTAAATCATTTAATAAGTACTTCTTGAAAATTTACTATGTACTCAGTGTTATTCTAAGCACTGAGGATGCAACAAGAAACAAACAGACAATGTGACTGCTCCGAGGAAACTAAATGTCTAGTGGGAGAGAAAGTATCTTATAAATACTTGATTTGGGCCCACTGAGACCATAATCAAGTAAAATTTCTTCATTCCACCTTTCCTTAGAAAAACCAACTCCAGGGAAACCAACTGGAAGGGCAGTTACATAGAAAATATTTGGAGGATCAAGGAGCTTGAAAGGGAAAATTATCATAAACTGATTCTTTCAATAAGTAAATGGATGATCTTATTTAAATCACCATTAATGTGTGAGCAAACAGATGTTGGTGGAATGTGTGCCATGACACCATATATTGATAGTCAATTAACTCCCAGTGAGCTACTTTGATCATCACTGAGCTAAATTAAAAATGACTCAAATTTAAAGGTAACCATAAGAGCAGTTGAAAACCACAACTAATCTAAAACAGCACCAATGACAAAATTGTACCTCTTTCCAAAACTCTGGAGACTCCACTTTTGGGGAGTACACACAGACATGGGATATTTTCACCATTACCAGCACTCACAAGACACCAGAAACCTTCACAGAACAGTGGAATAGAGTCCTCAGTAAATTTTAGCTAGGTACAAGTTTAATCGATTAAGATCTAATGTCAGTGACCATCAGTGTCTTTAATCCATAAATAAACCTTGGAAAAAAGATGAGTATCTTCATCATTCACCTTGAAGTCCTGAACAATGGAAAAGATAGGTGTGATTTTATTTTTTATTTCAGTTCATTACCCATCAAAAGTGATTTTGTGGCCCATCAATGAGTTGTACACTATAATTTGAGAATTAATTATAACGGAATTATATGAGCTTTTTGGGCAATGATTCTCTAATCTCAACTTGATCACTTTGTTTTGCGAGACCATTAAATCATGGGATTGTCCGTACCACTGCAAAAGAACCATGGGGGCATACAGCTTGTTGAATTTGCTTGTCCACGATTTATATTAATTCATATATTCATGATGAAACTTTTATTAGATATTTACCATTTTTCAATTGTTTGCTACAAATTGTGGAAAATAAAAATTATGGGAAAGATAAAAATAATTAATTAATTGAAGATGCTCTCAATTGGCACATGGGTTCCCACCAAACAAAACTATTTTAAGTAACATATAGCAAACTGTTAGCTATTTGTCTTATAGTCTGTGATAAATGAAACCTTGACATCATGGCATAGGGGAAATGAGTTAGCATGGAGGGTTTGGGGTACTGCACAGTCAAAAATTTGTGAATAACTTTCAACTCCCCCAAAACATAACTACTAATAACCAACTGTTAACTGGAAGCCATATCAAAACATAAACAATTAACATATATATTAAAAAAACAATTAACATACATTTTGTATGTTATAGGCACTATATACTGTATTCTTATAATAAAGTAAGCTAGAGCAAAGAAAATGCTATTAAGACAATCATAAGGAAGAGGAAATATATTTACTATTCATTAAGTGGAAGTGAATCATTGTAAAGGTCTTCATCTTCCTCGTCTTCATGTTAAGGAGGCTGAAAAGGAAGAGGAGAGGTTGGTTTTGCTGTCTTGGAGGTGGAAACACAGAAGAAAATCCATGTATAAGTGGACTCGCCCAGTTCAAACCTGTGTTGTTCAAGGGTCAACTGTATGTACAAATGAGTGGTCCTAAAAATAAACCACTTACAGTCTTAGTCAGTTCAGGCTGTTGTAACAAAATACCATAACCTGGGTAAGTTGTAAATAGCAGACATTTATTTCTCACAGTTCTGGTAGCCAGGAAGTCTAAGATCAAGGCACCAGTCTGGGCGC
>NW_012155173.1:5022970-5037274 GCF_000956105.1 Propithecus coquereli | reverse complement strand
CTGTAGTCCCAGCTACTCGGGAGGCTGAGGCAGGAGGATCGCTTGAGCCCAGGAATTTGAGGTTGCTGTGAGCTAGGCTAACGCCACGGCACTCACTCTAAACAGGGCAACAGAGTGAGACTCTGTCTCAAAAAAAAAGACCAAGGCACCAGTAGATTCAGCGTCTCCTGAGGGCTCACTTCCTGGTTCATGGGGAGTGCTTTTTTGCAGTGTCCTCACATGGTAGAAGGAACATGAATTTTCAGGGATTGTGCTATGTTTTGAATGCTTTTGCTCCCCTATAATTTGTATATTGGAATCCTAACACCCACAGTGATAGAATCAGGATGTGGGGCTTTTGGGAAGGATCAAGTCATGAGGGTGGAGCTTCTTAAATTGGATTAGTAACTTTGTGAAAGAGGGCCCGAAAATTGATGGGACCCTAGACTCAAAACAGGAGAGTAAGATTCCAATCCTCTTTATCTCAGCTTAAATTTTAACCAGGATTCTATGACATCAATCTCATTCCAAGAAAGCATGTTGTTAACCTTAAATAGAAGGGAAGAAAGGAGAAGTCTAGAGAAAATGGAATGAACATGGGTCAGAATTTATATTCTTGGGAAGAATAGATAAAACTACACAACAAGGGATAATAAGTTAATTTTCAAAAATTAAAGAAAATATTGTTGTTGTTGCTGTTGGTGTTGTCATGGGTTTCAGTAGGAAGCCATGAAAGACCCAGCATGATTACACATCAGAGGAGCGATCAGTATATAATTGAAGGGAGAAAGAAAGGAAGAATGCACAATTCACTGCCTCCTTCTGTACCTTGCTCCTTGCTGAGTTTGAATGTTTATTTGTTTTCAACATGCTTGGAAAACCAGTGCAGATGATTCAGTAAAAGTGGCAAAATTTAACCAATTGAGTACTAAAATACTAAAGTTCTGGACATATTTATTGAGCAGTATCTATTATGCACTGGGAGGTCATATTGTTAATCACTACTGTTGAAAAACTCAGTTAAAAGTTGACTACTAAGAACTTCTTGAACACCTAATTATATACCTTGCTCTGTCTTTGATGCTACAACCTTTATCCAGGAAAGTATATTTTCCGATGGTGTTTTAAGAAGTGAAAGATATAAAAATAAATAAAGGAGGAGGAGAAAAAAGAGGAAGTTGAAACAATCACCACCACCATTATTGTAACAAATAAAAACACAAAGACTGAGCATGCCCTTTAGCAAGCGTCTTCTATGTGGCAGGCGTCAAACAAATACTTTGCTAACGCTATCCCAATCGATCCTCAACACACCTTTACAAACTGGGTGTCCTCCACTTTGTAGGTGAGGATTTACACTGCATCATACATCCAGTACATTTTCAATGGCAATGACGACCACAATGTTTGGAATTGGAAGTTGGAAGTTGGAAGGCTGCATGGCAGCCCTAATTTGCTTAGCTCTGGACTTTCTGTGAGAAGTAAATGAATAACTCATTCAAGCTACTGTATTTTGAAATGTCTTTGTTTCTGTATTATTTTAAATAACACAGTGTTTGTTAGGATTATGATTCCCAGACCTGATTCTATAATCACTTGAGTGGTCTCCACTTTTCTTAAGTGATTCGTATAAATTTTACAGTAGAATTCTCTTGGGTTCTTAAAAAAATACATGCCACCTCTTACTTTAGGAAAAAGGAAGTGTTGCTGACACACATAGATTAAATGTGCCCTATGATATAACAACAAGATCTCTTGAACTTTCTGAGAGATGGAGCTGGAAATCATTTGATAAAAGATAAACTGAGACCCAAATCTGTCCTGTTTTTGATACTCATGTTTCTAACTTTACACAAATGGTGTAAAAGCAACAGCTTTGCTTCTTTGGCATCAAATAAACTTAATTGTTATTCTATAATATAACCCATAGACTGTATAATTGAGAGTCATTGTAACACGACTTTGAGACTCCCATAACTCAATTATTTTTTAAGTGGTACGTAATACTTTACATATTTATGGGGTGCATTCAATATTTTGTTGCATGAATAGAATGTGTAGCGGTCACGTCAGGGTATTTGAGGTGTCCGTCACTTTGAGTATTTATCATTTCCATGTGTTGGGAACAATTCAAGTCCTCTTTTTGAGCTACTTTGCAATACACGATACATTGCTGTTAACTATAGTCACTCTACTCTGCTGTCAAACGACATAACTCGTATCTTTTATTTAACTGTATTCTAGTTAGATAAAAGATATAGCTTGTGTACCTTTTATCTTAATTGTCTATATCCTTTAACCTACCTCTCTTCATCCCTCCTCACGCTCACCCACCTCTCCCAGCCTCTAGTATCTATCATTCTATGCTCTACCTTTATAAGATCGGCATTTTTTAGCCTCCACATAAGAGTGAGAACATGTGATATTTGTCTTTCTGAATCCGGGTTATTTCACTTAACATAGAGACCTTCAGTTCCATCCATGTTGCTGCAAATGGCATGATTTCATTCTTTCTTATGGCTGAATAGTATTCCATTGTGTGTATATACCACATTCTCTTTATCCATTCGCCCACTGATGGACACTTGGTTTGATTCAGTATCTTTGATATTGTGAATAGTGCTGTGATAAACATGTAAGTGCAGGTATCTTTTTGATATACTTATTTCTTTTCCTTTGGATAGATACCCAGTAGCAGGATTCCTAGATTGTACGTTTCTGCTTTTGGTTTTTTGAGAAATCTCCATACCGTTTTCTGTAGTGGGGTTATACTAATTTGCATTTCAACCGACAATGTCTAAGTTTTCCCTTTTCTTCACATCCTTGCAAGCATCTGTTATTTTTAATCTGTTATTTTTAATACTAATAATAGACATTCTAATGGGGGTAAGATAATATCTCATTGTGTTTTATTTTAAATTAGAATAAATGATAGCCGACCTGGTGTGTCACATAGTGTCTGAAAGAATCAAATGAAGCAAAGGTTATATGAAATGCCTGTGTTAGCTGGGAAAATTTCTGAGCTTTTGGAGACTGATTTCATTCAGTGTCCTGGAAGAGTCCAAGAAAAAAATTAAAAAACGATAAGGTACAGTCACTGTCATCAATGTCTTATCAGACAATATTAATAATAACAATAAATTGGAATCTGTATCAACTTGTGAATTTTGAAAGTGAAGAGAAAGTAATGATTAGCACTAACAGGTCTATCTGAGATGGCTTTGGATAAAATACATCATTTTGATTGGCTAAGGCTGAAGACTGAGGAGCCCGATATACATTTGAGTCATTCGTGGCTAGAGGAGGAATAAAAGCAAGACTTAAAGAGTGTGAACCCTCACAGAATTAACAAAGCCTCCCCTTTGTTTGGGAAGATTTGATTATGATACATGACATGATGATGGTATCACTGGAAAAGTGTATGACATTTTACACATTTGAGATTAGATTGAAATTTATGAGGTACCACTTTTTTGCTGTGGGTTGTTTTCCTGAGACCTGGTAATAAGGATGTGGTGTTTAGAGGCTGTCATGGTGGGGATAGCTATACTCTTGTCTCTGTGTTTTCAAAATTGGAGACAATGGCATAATTTCTGATTGTGCTGCATTTGAAGCGAGAGTCAGGGGCAATGAATAGAGAAGCGACATTCTTCTTTTTAATTGTATATTTCTTTTTGTTAATGCTTCAAAGCAAATGACATGAAAAACCCTCTGTAATGGTGATGAGAAGGTTTTTCCATTTGCACATGATGACCACACGCATCCCTAGCAGGGCCATTCTTTATTTATGCTCAACCGGGTTTCTGCAAATAGAGAAATCGGCTAATTATCTACAAATTTTCATTCTTTATCTCCATAGAATTTTAATGAACAGGAATTGCCATTTACTCATCTATATTTGTGAAGAGGGAACAATCTCTCCCTTTGGTGATTTCTCTCTCTTTGTAGTTCTCAGACCTCTTGGCATTAGGATAAATAATATTCGGGCTGGTCATTTTCCTGTTACTAACCAATCCTCTCTATGGCCTTCCTAACCACAATTTTCTGAATCAAACTTCTTGCCCTGAAGTATACTCCTGGATAGAGCTGGAACGCATTCTACTAAGTGAGGATGAAGTAGAAATATTTTGAAAATTGTCCTTGTTATGTTGTCTGGATAGACCTGCTTCTCTGTGAAGACATGGCTTGGATTTAATTGGGCTGTACTCCACACAAGGCAATCAAGTCAAATCAACAAATACCAATTGAGGACAGCTATTACAAGGTAATAAGACTGACAAAATGCCCCTTTACTAATTTCTGGCCTAAAATCTACAGACCCTAGAAGTATTTGGCACAGGGGTGCAACTTCTGTGCTGCTAAATGATCATCATCATTACCAGTAACAAGAGTTTATTATTGCACCAAAATGTCTATAGAATCTGTCTCCTTCTTCATTCCAACTGTCACTGTGCTGATTCAAGCCCTCATTGTGTCTCTCCTAGCAAATATAATTCCTTTTATCTGGTCTCCTTGCCCCCTACATCTCCTCCAATCCACCCTCTCTATGGTGGCTGAATATTTGAAAGTATAGATCTTAATTTGCCCCCTTCCCAGTCAAAAATAGTTCAGTGATGTCCTTTATCAACTACAAACTCAAGTAATATATAGCTCCCACTTAAAGAGTAAACAATATTGTTGTGGACCACCCACGAAAGTTTCAATTACTTCCATTTATAACATTACTCAAGCACAAGTCGAGGCATATATTTCTTAAAACAGTGTTTGTGCATCTCTGCTACCAAATCAAATTTATTAATGAGACACAAACAACATAGTGAAACCAAAAAGAAAAACAAATGCCTATATTATAATTGTTTCTTCTGAAAGTACACTATTGCTACTTTACTTATAGCAGTAGAAGCATGTGTTTGTGTGATACATTCTATTTTATTTTTTAGATTTTGATATAAAAGATTGAGTCATTATAATTACTGTTATATTTTTGATTCTAATATTATTTTTAATGTCTAATTACTTAGATGGACTAAGTAAATATCATAGAATCCAAGTAGCAGATATGTAGGATGAAGAAGTCTAGAGATCTAATGTACGACACAGAATTATGGGCAATAAAATTGTGCTATATATGGGGTTCATGATAAACAAGTAGATTTTAGCTGCTCTCGCCACAAAAACAAACCAAAAAAAAAAAAAAAATGAGTAACTATAGGAGATGATGGATATGTTAATTTGCTTCACTATAGTAACCTTTTTACTAGCTATATGTATCATATAACATCATGTTGGATGCCTTAATTAGACACAGTCAAATTTATTTAAAAAAAGAATCACCAAAAAATTTTTAAAAATCGTGCTTAAGGAAAAATAAACCTTTTATTACATATTTATCATCTGCTATGATCTGAATGTTTGTGTCCTCCCCAAATTCATATGTTGAACCCCTGACCCCAGCGTGATAGGTGGTAGGGCCTTGGGGAGGTGACCATGTTATGAGGGAGAAGCGTTCAGAAACGGGATTAGTGCTCTTATAAAAAGAGAACTGAGGGGGCTTTGTTGCACCTTCCACCACGTGTGGACACTATGAGAAAACACCATCTAGTTCGCAGGCCTTTTGCAGACACTACGTGTGTCGGTGCCTTGATCTTGAACTTTCGAGCCTCCAGAACTGTGAGAAATAAATTTCTGTTGTTTATAAGCAGTCCACTATTGATGCTAAAATGGAGATTCAAAAGGGCTTAGATGTTGCTGAGAATTATCCAGGGTGCCTCATTAAGTGTGGGGTTATTTTCTTAATCTAGTGACTTTCAAACTATTTGAAGACTTGAAACACTCTGTAAAAGTTAAATCTCATTAATGATCAATGCCCCTATCCTACACAGGTCAATTTCTATTACCACTTAGTATCTTTTTTTATAGCACTTAACAGAAATATAATTAAATGATGGCTAGTGCATTCATCTGACTCCCTACTACGAAGAAGCTCCAAGAGGAAAGGTCCTAGAATTCTGCCTTGGTCAAAATCCCATCTCTAGCACCCAGCGCAGTGGCTGCGATACAGTGGACACTCAATAAATATTGCATGAATCCTAAAGCAGGTTTAGTCTGGTCTAGACTGGAATGGGAGACTTCTAGCCAGCCCCCCGCAAGTCCTTCCTCGGTGGCTCCTGGAGTGACTTAGCATAATGTCGAATGTTAAACAGAGTATGTTTTGGAAAAAAATAAAAGCCCGTGAAAAGTGCAGTTTTCTCATTCTTCACTGGCAAAGTGGATATGATAATGAGCAACTGACATGGTTATTGTAAGGATGAACTAAAATAATGTATGTTGACACAGGTTTTAAGTTTTAAAACTGTTCACCAGTACTTGCCATACATAAAAATGCAAAGGCTTAAGAACAATTATTCTTTTAAAAAAATCCTCTCTTCTGTGCTGCTTTTGTTTAAATAAATGTTGTAATTAAATGAGAGGCCATATAACCAGGACTTTAAAATCTCTAGGTTCTGTGTTAGACAGACTTGAGTCCAAAATCTATCTTCAATTCTTTCTGTGTATGTTACGAAAGTGATGCAACTCCTTTAAGCAGTGATTTATTTATATACAAAATGTGAGTATTAGCAGTATCTGCCTCCTGGAGTCGTCATGAAGATAAAATCATGCAATTCCTAGCCTGCAGTTATAAGAGGTCTGCATAAAGTTTTGAGGGTGTTGCATTGCAATTACAACCAGGCCCTGGAAGTGCCCGATTTATGTTTTTTTACTGCAATTCTATCTCTGTATTTGCTAGCCATGAACCAGATACCAGTGGATATAAACTCCGTGAAAACAGAAGACTTTGTTTCATTTCCCGCTCTAGCTTCAACAACCTACATAATGCCTAGAACAGAGTAGGCATTGAATAAATATTGGTAGAATGAATGAATGAATGAATGCTAGAAGAAAAAAAAAACAGAATGGTAATTACCTACCACTTTATTAGTAGCTAGCTGGACAGGTAGCCTAGCATCTCCTTCCCATACTCCCACCAAAGCAGGATACAAAACCCTAAGATCTCAGAATGGATCCAGGTTACATAGATTTTTCAATTATGGATCCACTACTTATTGGATATGTGGTGCTGGGCAAGTTAAATGATCTCTCTGATCTCTGTTTCCACATGTGTAAGATGAGAGCAATACTGATACTTTCATCATAGGATTTTTAGTGAGGGTTAGATAAATTATTATATGTAAAGTTCTTAGAGAAGTCCCTACCACACAGAATGTGCTATATGTATTAAATATTACTATTGATATTTTTATCATTTTGTTTAGTGACATGTAGGTTACAAAACACATCTAAGATAAGTGTTCCTAAATTTATCTGTTTATTGATTACATATATCATGTCATTTGATCCTCACCAGCAATCAAATGTGGGAGGTACTTTTCCCATTATATAGTTGGGGGAGCTAAAGCTCATAGATGTAGCAGAAATGGATATTGAGCTTGATCTGAGTAACACTAAATTTCACTGCATTGTCCCACCGAGCAGTCTGAAAGATGGCCTGTAGTTATAAGTCACTCAGGAGGACTTTTTCACACTATATGACTGATTCTCCTCTGTGATGAGACAAAAGAAGCACTTCTTAGTGATCCTATGCATTTCCCTAATTTTTTTCCCTTTATCACAGTTCATGACTCATAGTAAACTCTCAAGTGACAGATATGTAAAGGAAATACCTCCAATGTCAGCCACACTTTGGATACCTATGATATTCCAGGACCCTACTCAGCACTTTACAATCTTTCTTTTGTCAGTTTCACACAGTGATTCTGCAAGATGGACACAATTATTAACATCTTAACAGGCAAAAATTCATAAGTTAAATATTTTTCCCCAGGCACCCCCAGCTGATATGCAGCAGAACTGGGATTTAAACATGCCTAGCGACCTAAAAAGTTGACTTTGTATCTTACCCTGAAGAAATGGCCGAGTGATATCAAGCTTGCTATTGAAACTATAGTCCACTTCATCAAAGACTCCAGGGAAAATGTAACACTTAATATAGCAGGTCAATGATCAAATTGGGCTCTCTCTCCTCCCACTGTCTCTCTCTCTCTCTTTCTCTTTCTCTCTTTCCTGACTTCAGCTTGCCATGGACAAAATAGAAATAATTAAGTGTCAATAACTAAAGTTTATTCCTGGCAAACAGCTGATGAGTATTTTCAGAGGCTCCTGTTTTTTGACCTTTAGGTGCCCTAGACAATGATGGAATCTTGTTGAAAGCTCTTTAAGCTGAAATTAATTTATGCTCGACAGTGATTAAAAGAGAAAGTGAGAAGGGGATGGAAATTAACAAATCCATCTTTATTGCTGAGATCCCATTATGATTATAAGGAGAGGGAAAAATCAACGTGGCGGGTGCCAGCTGCAATCTGGTGAGGAGTTTAAACAGCCCTTCCCGCTTGGGAAATGTCCTTGGGTGGACAGATTTATCTGTCACTGAGGCTCACAGAGAGAGGGGTTTATTTATCAGGGACTGGAACGCTGAGGTCCTTGACTTGCTTTTGGAATAAGAGGCTGGTGGCCAGAGAGCTAGCTGCCAGAGGGACAGGCCAGGGCACTCGACAGATGAAGCCTCTTGAAAAGCAGATTCTGCTGGTGCTTCCAGAAACAGAGATGGCTGAATGGCCATGCCTTGGGTTCTTGTCGGGCCACTCTGTCTCTTCGGTACGTGTCTTTACGTACCAATACATTTGTACCAGCGACTCATCCTGTCCTTCTTGGGAAAGCTCTGTGGCCAAGGACTTTGGTTCAGACCTTTGTGGGCCCACAATGCTCCTTGGACAGTACATTGTCTATGTAGGAGGCCAAGCAAACGTTGAAGAAGAGATGACGACCATTTCTCTATTAATTCTTCAAAAATAATACGTGCCATGATCAATCACAGGCAATGAAGATAAAGATGTTAAGCAACACAATGCTTTTGTCTTCCTAGAGCCAGAGATAGCGAGGCTCATTTCCCTGTAAAATTGAAATTGGAATTCTTAAAAAGACAATTCTAGACTTATACTATTTCAAGAGAACTAACACGTGCTGAGAACTTTCTACGTGCCAAAAATTTGACATGTGATGACTCAATACCAGAAATAATGAAAGTCAGTATTCTTTTTCTGATTTTACAGATAGGTGTATGCAGGCTCAGAGAGATAAAGTGACCTCCTCCAGGGCACAGAGCTAGAACAGCTGGAGCCAGAGAACCTACACCCAGACTTTTTACACACCATGGGCTAGTTCCTCTTCCCTGTTCTCACCACATTACAGACATGAGGATGAAATGAGAGCATGAGTCTAAGAAAGCCCTGCCTATGTAGGTTATGACTCGATCTCCTACTGGCTTTGTGATCTTGGGAACAAATATTGTATCTTGCAGTGTATTGATTTTCTCATCTGCAGGAAAAGGGATAAGATTTCCTACTCTTTCTGTTTTATGGGTTAATATGAGACTCAGAGGATACAATGTATGCAAAAGCACTTTGCAAATGTAAGTTATTATCATTATATAGTCCAGCCTCTACTAATTCATGAACTTTCTCCATAATCTGTCTCAATGTATCTTATAATTGTTTATATTTTAAATGAATGAAACTGAAAATGTTATATCACCTCATATAAAAATGTAAGTCAGCACAGTCAGCTGTGATTCCCCCAATTTATTTTAATCATCACTGGACACATTGCAAAAGGAAAAATTACTTTATTTCAAAGCAGACAAAACCATAGTGAGTTAATTATTTGAAAACATTCATGATACAGATAATAGTAATAAAATAATATTTTATTTGATTTTTACTATAATCTCATGGAAATTAGTATTGATAAAAGGAAGAAACTGACAGCTTGCTTGGTCCTTGAGGGGGAAGCTGTATTACTATGACCATGTACAAAGTTATAATTGTTGCCCTAGGAGGAAACTTTAGGGGACCAGGGTTGGGATGATGGAGTTTACCAACTCACCCAATGTCTTTGGGGAAATCATTTTACTTCTCTGGGTCTCAACTTTCCTTTTTTTTTTTTTTTTTTTTTTTTTAACAAAGGGGGTCATAGTAATAGATAAATGTCTCTTTCTTAAGTTTGTAATTACTTGATGAAATATCGATTTTTCAAAGTGCTAAAGATACATTAAGCATTGCTTAATTGATAAGAGTCTACCTTTAAATCTGAGTCTCTCTGAGATGGGGATTTCAGGCATAACTCAAACATGATGATGTCTTGTGCAAGGGCCTGGAAGCAATGGGCCTCCTTTACCTACAATAAAATCCTGTCCTGCAAGGTCTGAGGAAGCTATATGCAGAAATAAAGGCAAACGGTAAACAATTACTGTAATGATAGCAGTACAGGCACCTGATACCTCGAGGTGAAATGGATTTGGAAGAGCTAGCAAAAAATTGAAGCCTGAGAAGTAGTTTCTACTCCCCACCTGTTCACTTTCTTTCAAAATACAAATCTTGGAATTGGAATTGGGATTCTAGGGGTGCTTACCAAGAATTAGAGAGAGAAAGAGAGAGAGACAGGAGAGCTTGGTCATTTGACCCAGAAGCCAAGCTCTTCTAAGGCCATGTTAGTGTTGGAAGCAAAATCTGCATGGGAAAAGTCAATCCATGTGGACTTTAAATGCACAGTGACCATTCATGCTGGTGGTCATAGTCCAAATAAGGCTTTGAACTCTGAATCAGATTAGCAACTCCTCCCACCTTAAAGAGAAGTTGGTGACTTAAGATAAAAGTGATCACAGAATGAAACATCATGGCTTGGAGAAAAAGAACAAAACATTACTTTTCTTTGGGGTTATGATTATTTTTGTACCTTGTCAAACACTTTTAGTGGGTGCACATTGACAAAGGCAAGATTTCCCTTGCTGTCTTCCATACAGCATGAGTTTCTCAAGATATCATAGATGTTATTAGAGAAGGATTCTATAGGGAAAACATATTTGAAAAATGCCAAGTTAAATAGCTTACCAGGTTTCTTTATTGCAGGACCTCTGAGAACCTTTGATATACTCCTATGAATTATGAATCTCTAAGGGGGGATGTAATATGCAGAATATGCAGACATATTTAACAAAAAAAAAAGCCATTTAGAATGGTGCATTTCTGTGAACAAATGTGGCAAATACACTTTGGGAAATGCCAGTCTAGGAGGTAAAGTCCAATGTTGTGTGTACTTTCTTCACTGCCAGCACTGATATCTCAAGACTGATTTCTCACTCATGAAAGTTCTTGTTGGTGAACTCTACCGGGCACTTCTTCCTCATTCCACTAGCGAGAACTCAGTCACATTATCCCCCAACAAATGGCGTTGGGAAATAAGATCTTTCTTCCTGCCTAGGAGTAAAATGAAACATATTCACTTCTGTCTCATCTTTGCTAGTCACTTGGAAGCTTTCTACCCTCTGTGCCCAAAATTACCTGACGTGGTCCACTTCAAAACGTTTTATATTCTGTCAGTCTCCTTATGTTCCTTGTATTTTGTTTATGTTAATTTTGCACAATTTTTCCTTCTTCCTTAATCCATCTCTTTTATTTTCTCTGTATGGCTGAGAGGAAACCCCATGAACTCTAAAATATTCCATTAGAAAGTCTCTCCTACCACGGTACGCTATCTGCTCATCTTACCATATTTGTTCCAATGAGAAGTCTTCTCTCCTGCCTCTATGATATTTTTTCTCTCTATGATATGACAGATACTGATTGGAGACAACTGTCTTAATACAAAATTTTGGGAAGTGTGTAGCATGATGTAGAAGAACAGGGTCTTGGGAGCAAGACAAATCTGAGTTTAAATCCTGGCTTTATCACTTACCAGCTATATTACCTTGGACAGGCAACATTACCATTCTGCAGTGCTTCTTCACTTGAAAATAAAGGATGTAAAACCTTTCTGAATCAGGAAGTTTCAAATGACATAATGCACACAGGCCCCCAAATACAGAGTGGCTTCCCCATAGGAAGCCATCTATGAACGTTTGTTGCTAACATTGTTTTCACTTTTGTTGTTGTTCTTTGGAGCTAGACAAACAGCTTACAATCCTGACCCTGCCACTTGTTAGAGTCTGACTTGGGGAAAATTACTGTATACTGCCAAGTCTTAGCTTCTTCATTTGTAAAAATGGGTATAAATTTTTCTTCCTGAGCAAATAGCAAGAAAAATGCCTATCACAACATATCACAATATCTGACACATAGCAGAGGTGCAAGTAATTAATGAATTTATCCCAAAACCACTCCTCGTAATTTAAGACATAAAAACATCTATTCACTTAATGATTCTATCTAGGAGGGAAAAGAAGACAGCCTCCTCCATACAGTTTGCTTTTGTGCCTGAGGACTTGTAGCCAGGCAGTTCTACATTAATTTCCCTCTTAGTCTTCAAAACTGTAATCTAAACTCAGTTCTTCTTTTCTGGTGTGAACTTGGTCACCTTCCTTCTTACACTGTCTAAGCTCTTAGGCACTTGAAGACTGTTAAATCAACCCCTCATCTTTCTCTTCTCCAGGCTGAATTTCTTTAATCTCTCATCCCAAGTTCCCTTTCCCAGCCCTTTAATCATTTCCTGGTGCACTGCCCTTCCATTTTTGAACAGTGCAGAGGCACAGGAGGACACAAAAAGTCCTACGGTAATATGCGGAAATAGCACAAACTCACACTACACAGTAACCAGTAAAGGACAGTGTTCATGTGCACGATCAGTTAGAAATAATCAACTCTAAGGCATTTCTCTTCACTCCTTACTACCATTCCAACTCCTACTATTATCTTCGGAGCCAATAGCAAGTGGCATTTTACAGATATCTCCTCCTCTGTGTATAAAAAAAAATCTAGCTATTTATGTCTGGATGTTATGCTCATTCAAAGCAACATTAAATACTTACTATATGTCAACTATTCTATAGACAGAATATTTTGTATGAAGTCCTGTTCCTGTGAATACAAAAGAAGCAGTAAACAAATGACGTGTAACCATATAATGGCTATATATATTAACATTAAAGAAAACAACCATGTATGGGAAAAAACAAACAGCCTTTGCTGTCATATAGAACATGGGTCTCCCACTTATTATTAATAGCTGTGGGTATTGCATGAGCAACTCCTTTCTTTAAGCCTCAGTTTTCAACATTTGAGGAATTGGATACTGCCAACAACCCTTCAGGGTTTTCTTGGAAATTAAATAAACAAATACACAAAATGTCTAGTTCTGTGTCTGACACTTAGCACTCAAAAAAAAAATCACTTTAGTTTTTTGTGTTTGTTTGGCAAGCACAAAGAAGAAATATCAAGCAAAGAAATCATAGTGACAATAAACCTTTTCCAAATTGAGCACTCAAGTTTGAGATGGTTAATAAACACTGATTTGTAACATTTCTTCTTCTTTTATTTTAAGGATGAATTTTTATTAGTGCAGGGGCACGTTGCACAGGTCTCAAACTGTAACCAAACACCCCTCTTTCTCCATGTCCTCTTCTTTGCTGCCTTTGTTCCATGCAAACCTCCCCTTCCCATCGTTCACAATCACCTTTCTTCCCTCACCTGCCCTCATTCCCTCATTTTCTTAGTCTAAGCTATCTCTACTGCCATGATCCATGTTCCCTCATTTCCTTTCTTATCCTAGGAATCAGTTCTTCTCTTTCCATAACCAAGAACGATCTTGATGGAAGGACGCAAACGTGGTTAGACTTGATGATGGTATAGAGCTGTGGTCAAGGACGTGGGTTTTGGAGTCAGAGAGCTCTGGGTTTCAGTCTCATTTATTAGATAATGACTTTGGTAAAGGGGCTTGACCATTTTTAAAAAAAAAATGATATGTAATAATTGTACATATTTATGGGGTACATGTGCTATTTTGAAACATGAATATAATGTACAATGATCAAATCAGGGTAAATGGAATGTCCATCACCTTCAATGTTTATTGTCTCTTTGTGTTGGGAACATGTTCTTGGTGCCATTGTCAAAAATGAGGTGCCTGTAAATGCATACATTTGTTTCTGGGTTTTCTATTCTGTTTCATTGAGCTCTGTGTCTATTTTTATGGCAGTACCATGCTGTTTTGGAGACTGTAGCTTTGTAGTATATTTTGAAGTCAGGTATTGTGATGCCTCTAATCTTATTCTTTTTCTGGAGGATTTCTTTGGCTATTCAGAGTCTTTTGTGGTTTCATAAAAATTTTAGGATTTTTTTTTCTATTTCTGTAAAGATTGTCATTGCTTTTTGATAGGGAATACATTGAATCTGTAGATCACTTTGGGTAGTATGTACATTTTAACAATAATATTTCTTC
>NW_012155173.1:5017725-5019470 GCF_000956105.1 Propithecus coquereli | reverse complement strand
CTGCATATTCAAGTCCCCACCCTTGCTCTTCTGTTTTATCCTCTTTCTGAAATGCTTGATTAAGGCTCTTTTACAGTTTATTTTAGTTTCTCTTATTTTTCTTTTCTGCTTTGAGAAATACTTTACTATATCACTGGAGACAATTTACCCTTTTGTTCCATTTGAAGAAAGAAAGTGATGTAGGCTTACTTCAAGGAAGAACTGATCAAAATCCAATGGGGATGTGATAATGAAGAAATTCTACTTTGTTTTCAAGCAGGGACATGAAATTATGCTATAAATTGTACAAAGCATGGGGGGTGAGGAGAAAGAGATGAATGCAAGTCAAAAATATTGGTCCCATGGCCG
Organism: Propithecus coquereli; assembly: GCF_000956105.1. Lineage (NCBI taxonomy): Eukaryota > Metazoa > Chordata > Mammalia > Primates > Indriidae > Propithecus > Propithecus coquereli. Next base: position 5,019,122 of record NW_012155173.1, on the reverse strand, counting down.
GTGTTTCAGGCTACAACTCAGAAATTCATGGAACCCCATGATTTTAGAGTATGAAGAAATTTACAGAAGCTTTAATCCAATCTCCTACTATACCCAGGCAACCTTTCTATAATATCTCTGAAATAATCCTTGAAACCTGGAGCTCACTCCTGAGCATCAGCCTATACTTATTTAGGGCAGCTAAGGTGGAATGTCCTGTCTCACCTTTATCTAAAATCATATTTTGCTTTTTTTCCCCCCTTTTTTAAATCTACAGTTCCTCATTCTTCATGGACTTCACAGAGCAAATTCCCTTCCTTTTCTGGAGAAATTGATGAGTTGGGGTTGGTTTAGTTATGTGCCAACACCCCCCACTCCTTCGACTGTTTCTCAAATGATTTTTGATAAGATTAATTCAGTCTTCTGGGAGCCTATAAGAGGACTGCAGAAAGTAATTAGAAAAAAATATAGGTGGAAAGAAATTTGATTTTCTGACCAAAGGTGATAAACAGCTTAGTGGGTGGAGAACAGCTAAGAAGTTGGAGAGTGGTTTCTAAGCAGCAGAACTGACCTCTCCCAGGAGGGAAGAGAAAGGAGGGCAGGCACAGGGACAGAGTGGGAAGGCCCCCTGGAAGATTGTTACCCAGATCCTGTAGGCTGAAGGTCACTGTGCAGAGTACTGAAGGGGTGATTAAGGCTGCTTTGCAGGCTGAAAAAGGAGGTGATTGCCTTAATTATGTGGGTGGAGACAGATTAGTGGAATAATAGAGAGGGAGGGAACCGGTTAGAATTGCAGCTCTTAAAATGCAGATGGAGGGATGAAGGAAAGGAGGTAGGAGAAGGTTAAGGGGGAGCATGGGAGAGCAAAAGCCAGGAAAGAGCTTTATGTGAAGCTTGGAAATTAAATTCATTATTCAAAAGCATTTTTGTGTATTCTGTGACAGTTTCCAGGGAAATCTTCCTTCCTTCCACCCTCTGTACTTTATTGGATGTAATTTAACTAGTTCATGTGGGTTATTCTCTTTTTTTACCCTTATATATCTATAGACCCATTCCGCTATTCTTTCACAACTACCTAATTTAGCTGCCAGTCCTCTAGTCTGCAAGAAAAGAATATGCAGGACGCTAAGGAATAGATCCTTCCAGGGGTGTGATGGCCAATATTTAACACCTGACTCCTGGGCAGAGGGGAGGAGACACTGACTCAAGCATTAGCCAATCTCTGTGGTATAGATACTCCTACCATGGCTCATGACATGCTACCAAGACACCACTGGGCACAGAACTCAGAAGAAATAACACACTAGCAAGCTATTATGTAGTACCGGCACATAAAAAAATAGACATAAATAACGTCAAAAACATAGATGACAGCAAAATGTAGAATAAAATAATTAGCAAGTAATGAGTTTTGAGGA
>NW_012155173.1:5015146-5017505 GCF_000956105.1 Propithecus coquereli | reverse complement strand
ATCCCTATCCTCAAAGAGTTAACAGCCCATCGGAGAAGCAAGCATGCCTATAAAAAACATAACGATCATGGGAACCAAAGAGCAAGATTTTCTGTCAAGCGAATGTGTTAGATAAAAGTTCACAAATAAGATTTTGTTTTAAAAACTAACCTTAATATATTGGTCTTGGCTGCCAAGGAAGGCTTACTAGGAATATTCCGAGGGTAATAACAGAATGAGTAAAATATAAAATGTCATAACTGATTAATAACGTCTGCCAAGGAAGCAGAGGAGAGACTGTCCATCATGGAATGTTTTAAGAGACATATTGGAAGAAAGAACAAAATGCATTTTTGAGTATTTTATAAGACCTATAAATTACTAATGTTACTTACTCTATGGCATCAATATTGTTATCCTCATTATAACTAAAACTGAAACTCAGAGAGGTTAAGTAATCTGTCCAGCTCACACAGCTAGAAAAGTGCCCTGGCCTAAATCTAAGATCCATATTAATTTAAACACTCATACTCATCATAGTTCTGCACTCTTTGACAAGAGTGGTGTAGTAGAGACTGAGTAGATCTTAGTCCCTTTCAATTTTTGCTTAATGTTTATTTTATATTTGCCAAAAGCGGGACTTCATCCAGAATGTTCTCTTCCCATAGAGTAATTTCTGGCATACAGCAATTACTGAATGCTAAATCAAGTATAACATCTGGACATACATGGGTAAACTTTTTTTTATGCACATAGGAAGAGGTACCTGTAAAATACCACCTGCTGTTGGATCTTACCAGTCTCTTTCATTTTTCTGGGCTCCCAGGAAGCCTACATTTTCTAGCTTCTATTACAGCTGGGTTTGAGCCATGTGGCTAATTTTAGATAAAGGCATATAGGGAATACGCATATGTCATTACCAGTGTGGCCTCTACAGCCCCCCATGGAATTCTTGGCTGATATATTATTTTCTTTTATCTGGCCTGATCTAGTGGATCCAGTGGAGGACAGCAGGAAGGCCTGAAGAGACAGTGGAACCATAAGAGATAAGGAAATCTGAGTCCTGTCACAGCTTTTGGGGAGGAGCCATCCCAGAGAAAAGTCTAGTCCATACCAGTCTGTGACATAAGAGAGAATAAGTGTTGGTTATGCTATGTCACTGACATTTTTCTTGTGTCTTACAATGGATGATGTTACTAATCTTGACTGATAGATGTTATCAAAAAGTATTCCATGAAGAAGTGAGATTTCCACAGGGCCAGGATGAAATACAGGTGGGCCTTCTAGACAGAGGACCCATTTCTGGGGAAGCATATTTTATGAAAAGTGTTCAGAGGACTTGGTTTGGAAGTGCAGACAGTGGCTCAGATTGGAGCTCCAATTTTCTATCCTTACGGTTTCCAGGTGGGCAGTAAGAAGTTGCCTATTGTTACAGCTATCCATTACTGAATAGCAAACTACCAAAAGCATAGTAGGTTAACACATCAATGCTTTCATTATATTATACACCTTTGCAGGTCAGGAGCTTGGGCAGAACTCCGTTGAGTCTTCTCTTCCACATGGCATCAACAAAAGTCATGTGGCTGTATTTGCTTGTCGGCTGAGCTGTTATGGAAGACTCAAGATGGCTTTATGCTTATGTTAATTATAAGTGTGGTCTCAGCTGGGACTGTCAGTTGGCGTGCAGACACAGGATGTTTCTAAGGTCAGGACTCCAATAGGCAAGGTAGAAACTGCCAGTCCTCTTAAAAGCTGGTTTTGCACTCCCTGTCAGTCAAGTAAGTCATTGAGGCTATGAGACTTCACTTCCTAGTTGTATCAATCAGACTTTACCTCTGGATGTAACAAATGGCAAAGAATGTGTGCCCATCTTCGATGTACTCTACCTGGGATCTGTGGATTCAGGTCTTCAAGGGCAGGGATCTGATAATATGCATCCCTGCTTCCCCAGTACAAACCACTCAACGCACTGCCTGTGGTTCAATCAGCAAGTATGACAAGCTGGTAGAATCATAATCATACTCTAACCACACATCAAAAGAGCAGGAAAAGGGAACTGAACTTTACAGAATACCAATCTCTGCTTCCTATGTCTAACCTTAATGTATTTTCAAAGTGACTCTTTATCGATGTAGGTTTTATTCTGTCTGTATATCACTGAAGCGACAACCAAGGTTCAGTGAGAAAAAAAAAACAAAAACTTTCCTACGGCCAACCACAGCAAAAGCAGTACCCTTTCCACCACAGTATGCTTCCTTCCACATGTGCAGCTGGAATGTCCCCTGCTCAGAGTGTGGTCTTGGTGGGCAAGCGCTTGAATTTCAGGTTGGCCCTTGTCCCCCAACAGAAATCAGATCAAAGCATCTAATTTGCCTTTGAC
>NW_012155173.1:5010174-5011621 GCF_000956105.1 Propithecus coquereli | reverse complement strand
TGGTCTCTTCTGAATAATTTACATAAATTATCACATTTATTTCTCACAATTACTCCAGAAAAAATGGTATAATTGTTATCTCCATTTTTACCTATGTAGAAGTTGAGTCACAGATGTTAAGTGACTTGCCAAAAGTCACACAGCTGTCAGTTGGCAAAACCATGTAATATTTCTCCAATGTTCATGTTCTTTACCTGGAGGTAATCTCAACTTTCTCAACTGTGATAGCTTCATATCCACTGGTAATAGTTTGTAACAAAAAATGCTCTAGTTTTTGCATGCAAGTTAACAACTCTCTTACTTGTTAGAAGTTAGAAAAACGGGCTACACAATTTGAATATGTCTTTCTCATGTCAGTTTGGTGTCACTGTCCCTAAGAAACAGCCATGCATACCTGCGTTGGCTTCTTGTTATCATTCTTATACTCTGAAAGTCTCACTGTCAAATTCTCCCTCTCCAGGCCCTGCTATTCACTTTGCAAATAACCTCAGACTTAATCCCAACTATATGGCTGTCCCTGTTTACACATTCCATTTATTTTTATTCACCTCTTTCAGATTTTAGTATTTTATTTAACTATTGCAAGTCTATTCCAGGGATTTAGCATTTTACAAATCTTTCTGGAAATTCACATTCCTTAACTTTACCTGTCTCATTTGAGAATTATATGTCATATTGCATCATAAGCTTTTTATTCATTGGTTAGTACATTTTTAACAACATGTATTTAACTCCAACTATGTGCCAGACAGAATGTAGAACACCTGGGATACAGGGATTAAAAATAAAAATAGAACATCCCTAGCCTCAAGGAGTGAATCTCTAACTTGACTGAACATTAGAATCACTGGAATATTTTTTTTAAAACATCCTCATTGCCAATGGTACACTCCATACCAATTAAATCAGAAGCTCTGAGTATGAAGCCCAGGCCATAGTTTTGTTTTGTTTTGTTTCAACTTCTCAGGTGATTTCAATGTGCAGACAAGTTGGAGAACTACTCTATTAGGGGACATAAACACATGTAGAAATTATTAATAATAGAGAGGTGCACAAAATACAGCTGTTGCTGAGGCAAAATAATGATGTGCTCTCCTTTTGGGAAAGGTCTCGGAGGATTTCTTAGGAGGGAAGTTCGTTCTGAGTATGAAGCCCAGGCCATAGTTTTGTTTTGTTTTGTTTCAACTTCTCAGGTGATTTCAACGTGCAGAAAAGTTGGAGAACTACTCTATTAGGGGACATAAACACATGTAGAAATTATTAATAATAGAGAGGTGCACAAAATACAGCGGTTGCTGAGGCAAAATAGTGATGTGCTCTCCTTTTGGGAAAGGTCTCGGAGGATTTCTTAGGAGGGAAGTTCGTTTTGATTTAATGATGAAGAAAGGGAGAACATTTCAAGAACCCTAAGCAAATCCATGTTGCCTGACATAAAGTAGTAAACAAA
>NW_012155173.1:5008970-5010124 GCF_000956105.1 Propithecus coquereli | reverse complement strand
ATTTCATTCTGTATATCTGTTTAGAGAATCTATATGTCTTATATACAAATGTGTATGTATTTATTTTATATATAACTATATTTTATAGATATGCTACTGAAAAAATATATATATCCACACACATGCACACCTACACACATCATATATACCCTTACATAAAACGGTTTACATGCAATGTTTATTATGTTGAGAAAGTACATTCCCCATAGAAAAGTATTTAGACTAGAAACTTTAGCAGAATGAAACCATATTCTTCATGGAAGGAATTATGGTAAATGAGAAAAGATCCCAAATTAGAAGAATCTTGCTCTTCCTGCATGGAACCTATGTTGTATCAGAGAAAATGAAGCTTTTACCATAGAAAATCAGTAAGTGCCATACATGATAAGAAATAATAATGGTTACTGGGTTATTGGGCCTGTCCTCTATGCCACATATCATCTCAGGTGAGTCTTGTGAGAGGCCTCAAGTCAGGGACTTTTATTATTTCCATGTTAAGATAGGGAAACTGCTTCCCAGAGAATTTCAGTAGCTTGCTTAGGATCAAGCAGGTAGTATATCACCCAAAGGAATTTCATCAGATGTCTGACTCCAGCACTAAAATAGGATCAATTATTTGTTTTAATAAACCGAGCTATATGATTCAGATTATGAGTGTTTCTGCTGCCCGAATAAGAAAAACACTTCATGAGTTCCACAGAGTATGAGACATTTGGCAGCCGTGAAGCAGATCTGGAGGGATATAGAAAGAGAGAGTTAAAAAGAGAGACTTTGATAACAGTAAATACATATGTTGCCTCTGATAATTTGATGTGTTCAGTGGAATGTTGAAGCTTAGAGAAAAGTTTAAGCCTAACTATAATTTTGGCCTGTTTCAGAAATAATCACTTGGACAGAGAAAGTCTAATATAAAAAAGAAGGGAAAAAAAACCTTGGTAAATTAAAATTTTCTAATCAAATTAATTAGCCATGTCAAAAGGATTATATAACTGTTTAGACTACCTAAGAGAACAATAGTCTCAAGAACACGCAGGAAATTTAGATGAGCCCACTTTCATGCTGACAATTTCTAGGCTAATTGCAAATTATTCTTATCTAATCAGTGAAGTCTTAATGACCTCTCCTAGGCAACAGTTGGTTAGACTATGTATAGA
>NW_012155173.1:4997399-5007375 GCF_000956105.1 Propithecus coquereli | reverse complement strand
GACTGTCAAGGAGACAGGTCATGGAAACCCATTTATCCCATTTTAAAGAGCTTGTGCCTGTGCTCTGGCCTAATAGCTTAGACTTTAAATAATATCAGAGGGAAGACTCAACCACGCTTACCTAATTTGAGTTGAACTAATTAACTGATGGAAAGAGACTGGCAAAGGTGTGGAAGGCCAGTTAGAAGGTGTTGAAGTATTCCAAGGAGAGGGGAAGGTGGCCTGGATGGATGATGGCAGTGGCAGTGAAGGTGAAAAAAATGAATGGATTTGGGATTCGTTTTGGAAGAGGTTCTACACTTACATGCAGAATTCATCGATAATGGATTAGTTATAAGTGATGAGAGAGAAATATAAAAATATGGAGTTAGAGAGAGAGAGAAGAGAATGAGAATCACAGAAGATTCTATTTTTCTGGCTCAAGAATGCAGGTTTATATTGGCCTCATTTCCCAAAAAGAGGATGGTTGAGGAAAACAATAAATAAATTTGGAGAAAACTAATTCAGTTTCTCCTAAAACTTACTCAGTTCAGTTAAATTTTATCCACTTTAAACTTGAGATTTTTATGGAAATGGAAGAAAGAGAGTGCATCTAAAAGAGAGAGAGTCACCAATTGTGTTTAAAGATACTGAGGACGGTGAGGACAAAATATATCCATCGGTTTTGATAACGTGCAGGTTACTGGTGACTTTGAGTACATATATTCTAGGACGATGGTGACAGAAACCTAAATGGAGTGGGATGAAGAACGAATGGAAGATGAGGAAGTTGACCTGGCAAGTGAATGATGTTAGGAGGGGAGAGGAATGAGACAGTAACTGGAGGGGAATTGAGGTCAGGAGAGGGTTTCTTTTACCTAATGGACGATACTGTTACGTATGCTGATGAGGCTGATTCAGTAGAGAGGGAGAGATGGATGGTACAAAAGAGAGGGAAGAAGGAATACATGTAGAGGAAAAGCCCTTGAAAAGATGAGAGGGATAATATCTAAAGCTCATATAAAGGGATTGACTTTTGATAGGAGAAGACAGGTACGGAAGCAGGTGGATTGTGGATTTATTAATAAGAAACAAAAATGCTCTTTTCAGATGCCATCTATATTCTCAACAAAGGACTTTCTTGCATGATAACTCTTTTTCCAGTCTCTTTTGTGATATTTGTAAGCCTACGTTACTTGCCTCCTTGCAACTTCCAGAAAAGACCTGGGAAAATTCATCATAGACATGTGGGAGAAAAATAATAACAATCTATTTTACCACTAGCACCATCACTTCCATTGCTATTGCTATTATCATCACCACTGTTATTTCAACTATTATTTATTACATATTTCTATGTGCCAGCAACTGTGCTAACAGCTGAGATTTATTTTATTTAATCCTCACATCACATTTATGTGGCATATACCATTTCCCTACTTTTTACAAATGAAGAAAATGAGGCAGATAGAGCCAGAAAGAGAATGTTGTCTCTGAAGCTAAGAGAAGGATTTCAAGCTGAGTAGAGTTAACTGGGCCAAACACTGCTACAAAAACGAGAAACATCTCATTTGGCTCCTGGTCCTCCACAAGCCCCAGTGTGTCCTTTCCTTGAGAAGGTACCATGGATGAATAAGAGAATGAGAAGATAAATGTTACTCAAGGCATATGTCACATTGCTGATGCATTGGTCTCTTTGTTTTTCCTCTTTGGTTGCCCGCTGCAAGTGATATCATTCTTGGATGATGACCAAAGAGGCTTTGATTTCTGGTGGTGAATGAAGGAAACAGGATGGAAGAGAAACTGGGCATGGGTCTTTTGTCATCTGGCAGGACAGAGGCAACTTAAAGCTGTCCACACCTCATGGTAGCTTCACACCAGAGCATGATGGTGGAAAGTATGTTGGCAAGTGGATAAAGTTCAAATAGAATAACAAGTGTATTTATTTCCTTCTCATTTTCTACCCATGTGTATGACCAAAAAAGAACGGCAGTGAGGTATGTGGGAAAACCGGACCAAACCAAAAAAAAAGAATGAAATAACTATTGAATGTTCATTGTATTTAAGCCTTATAGTATAAGATTTATGAGGTGTTTTTTGTTTGTTTTTATGTGTGTGCATGTTTTTTTTACATTTGAGCCTGGAAAGGTAGGTATTATTTCTCCATTTCTCTAGGGGAAAAAATCTGATTTCAAGTCTTAGAGCTGGCTAGTGGCAGAGTAAGGATTAATGTATCCAGGATCTAATGAGTTTACTTTCCACTCTATCGGACTGAAGTTTTAGAAATCGGGTTTACACTTGCCCTCTTCCTTTTCACCTTTTGCATAATGATGATGTCCCAATACTCAGATCTTAACTTCAGAGGCTTTTGGACCAAACTTTTGGTACTGAATACAAACAATGGCTTTCTGGGAATGTATTTAACTTGTTTACCCTCTACATAAGAAGTGTTCTGCCTGCCTTCCTTCCCATCTGAGCTACCCTCTTCCCATATCCCTTATCCAAATGCTTCCATTCCTTATCCCTATGCACCCCTTACTTAAATGGCAAAGCATTGCCAGGGCTTTCAGACAACTCCACTGATGAATCACCATGAGCAGTAGTGGCCATATTTTCTCTTCCACATAGTTTTAAGACTAAAATAAGCTTTTCTCCACAGTTCCCACCCATTTTTTCCCAAACAAATTCTTTATTGGGTGTCCACTCTGAGCCAGGGTCTTGGGTAGATACACAGAAAGAAAAGAAAAAAGGTACCAGTCTATATACTCCATGGCTACCATATCTTCAGTTTTATAGATATGTGACCTCTTCACGGTTCTATAAAATTCACATTACTGTCCCCAATAGAGGTAGAGATTGTTTTTTCAGAGAGGTTCAGTAACTTGTTCAAAGTCACACAGCTAATAAATGAGCTAGAGTTTCAACTAGGTCCCAGTAACTCTAAAATATGTGTTCCCTTCACTACCCCACCCTCCCTCCCTTAGGAAACTAAGAAATCAGTTCTGCTTTCAAGTATATTAAAGGCTAGTGGGAAAGTGAGTCTCATATGGGAGTAATCATTATTCACTATTGTAAAATAATGGTCATAAGTAACCGTTATTGTACAGGTGCTATTGTACAGGTTAATTATACAGGTGTTGAGGTCAGAGGCATCAGAGTATTAATCCTGACTCTGCCACCTTTTGGTGGTGTTACCTTAAGCATGTGCTAAATGTCTCCAAGACTCAGAGTCCTCATTTTTAAATGTGCATAAAAATGTATCTAATAAACTTATTAGGTGAATTGAATTAGAAAGTCATATAAGATGTTTAGAACAATTCCTTACATGTGAAGCATTCAATAAATGAGGGATTTTTGTTAGTATTAACATTAATGGCACAGACAGGGTGACCAGGTAGGGCTGGAGGGTGGCCAACATCCTAAGGCTTTCAAGGTCTTGAAGAAGTGTTGAACTTTCTTATACGGGCCACAGGAAACCTTCAGAAATCTTTAACTGAAGAAATGATGTGGTGTCTCTGTTTTTAACATCACTATGACTACCGCATGATGCATGGTCTGGAAAACCCAGGAGTTTTGTCTTATTCTTCATTCCCTGTGCATAGCTACACCCCTGGGTCCTGGACATCTCAAGCTGTGAGGTCAGATTCACAGGGCATGGGGATAGGATGGGGAGAGACACAGAGAGAAAGTGAAACAACCAGAGGGGGAAAGGCAGGTCTCAAGAGAACCAACGGAGACACTCTCACGTTGTTCTAACATGAAGAAAATGAGAAAAACAAGGAGCACATTACAAACAAGAACATGTGTATGCATTTATTAACATTTCCAACGTGGATTTAATTTTTGGTGCGCATTCCGCCTACACAGAGCCCGGCGTGTTTCATCTAACCTCTCATTAAGTTTCGTGCAAGCCATCTTTTTAACGTGTCCTCTGGGAAAATCTACAAAAAGATTCTATAATCTTGCTTATAAATGGCCCTGTTTCAAAATGCTGTTTACATTCACTCCTTTACCGGCTCCACGCCCCACTCTAGCCTGCCCCCACCACACACACACAAACTGCTATTAATATTTGAACTCCTTACCTTTTAGAACAAGAAATGGCTGTCCATTTTGGGAGGTGCCTTGGTAGAGTTGAAACAAGGTTTGTGTGTTTCAGGATCAGACAGATCTCGTTTATTTCCTGTCTCTGCTACTAACTAGCTGTATAATCTAGGACAGGCTAAGTCACCTCTAGGAGGCAAGAGGTCACCATTTGTAAAACCTGGACATTGATCCAAACTGCCTCATTGTGTTGTTGCAGGTTAAGTGAGATAGTGTTGCAAAGCTTTTAGCATATCACTGGACACATACTGAACACACAGTAAGTCATGTGGTTATTCTCAGTTCTTTCTTCTTACTCATCATTATTTTCATCATCTTCTGGAATGCAGTTCAAATATTGGTTTCACCGTTTATTAACTATGTTGCTTAATATGTCTGGGTTTTAGTTCTGTAATTTGTAAATAGTGTAAAAATATAAACATTTAACTCATGATATAACACTAGCTAACACTTATTGAGGCTTTTATGCCCAGCGCCAATTTCAAACAATGTATGTGTTTTTAAATACTCTCAACTATTAATGACGTGGGCATAATTATCGTTCTCATTTTACAGATGGGAAGAGTTAGGTACAGGCAGGTTAAATGATTTGATAAACCACACAGCTAATAAGTGGTATTAACATTCAATCCCAAGCACTGAGACTCTATTTAGCCACCCCACTCCACTTGTCCCATGAAATAGCGTGACTGTAAGCATCTGACATGATTCACTGGGCCTAGTTGATCTGTAATATTAATTTCTTTCACCCCTCCCTCCCTGATACAGGAAGCAGATTGCATCCTGATATGAACAAGGGGAAGATAAAAGTGAAATTAGCACGATAATGCAAGATGTGAATAAAGTGAATATAAATATCATCATCAGAGAACCAACATTGAGCCCCATTGTTGTGCATGGCTTGGGATAAGGGAATAAGAAGTAGGAGAAATAAATGACCTGCCTTTAAAAGTAGTAGGAGAACTAAATGTTCCCTGCCCTCAAAGAACTTTATATCTAGTAAAGGAAATGGCATGCATGTCATCCCTAATCATGCGAGGCATATATACGGATGACCCTGAAGAGGTACTATAGACTTAAGAGAAACTATATTTATTTTCATTTGTCAGCAAATATATGATGATCTCAGAACACTGTTAAAAGAAGAGATGATATAGTCTAAGGTCTACCAGAAAATAAAGTAAGATATGTTCTGTAACATTTCTCGTTCCTACCTACTTCCCACTTGAAAATGAGTAAGTGTTGGGAAGAGAGAGAGTTAGAATAAATCTGGGTATTTATGCTTTACATAGGTAAAAGAAAATCCTTGCAACTCATCCCAGGAGATTATGCAAAAGTGTGTCTGTTTGCATAATGCATTTATTAGCCTGCATAATGCATTTACATAGATGATGAAAAGTAAAATGAAAGTTGGACCAACTGCTCAATCAGCGTGAGAACTGTCTCTTAAATCAGTTCATGAAAAAAACATCTGCCCAAAGGGATAATTGGCCAAACGTAGAATGATAAGTCTGATATGTTGTATCATACCACATTTCTCCTGAGGATCAAGTAAGATAAGTGATGGTATGGTCACTCGGATAATAGAAACCCAGCAATGGCATATATTAAAGCCATGGTTATTACCTCTGTTACCGTCAATCTTACTCAATCCAAAGATTCAAGATTCAGTACCTCTAGTAACAGTCAAGAGCCAGGACATAAGCATAAACAGATCCAAAAGAATTATTGATATCATAAGCAGTTTGTTTTTATAGGGATCTAGTGGCCCATCCCTCGGTACACAGTTCCTTGATGGCTAAAGCAAGAAGAAGCACACAACAAAGTCAAGCTGCAGATTTGGGGCAAAAATGAGGATACTGCCTTGGAACAGTATTTCTTAATCTTCCTGCAACCCGTGTTCCCCTTTGGGTAAACATAAAAATCTTATAATCTTGGTTAATATCACTTCAAACATCAAAGTAAATACTTCACAGTCAGAAAAGAAGTAAAGGAACAAAAAAATTAACAAAGAGACTATGAATAAATCATATAAATACCAACTTTGGATATTGTTTTTCAAACTACACACAGAGAATCATCTCTTTCTCTCTCTCTCTCTCTCTCTTCCCCTGCCCCAACCCCCCACCTCCTTGTCCTCTGGGGAATGTCTTCTTTTCCTCCTGGCCCTGACAGATAAGAAGTGACTATGGAGAGTTTGTCGATTAGCATGGAAACTAAGGCGAACAAGACCAAATAGACAAAGGAACCTGGAAAACAGATAAGTTAGGCCAATGTAGGGATAAATACCTTTCTACAAACTGGTAGATTCTGAGGTCTTCACTGCATTACGGCAAGAGCAATTATCAATGTTCATAACCATGGCCTGACATGCCAAGGTAATGTACATGATGTCCAAATGGCTCTGGTCAAAAAAGTAGGGGTAGTCACTCCAAAAGGCAGGACCCCTCTCCCTCTGCACATGGAGCAGGGACAATCCCTGACGAGGAGAATAGTCAAGTTGCAAAACAATCTGTCTGAGACTGAGAGAAAATGTTCTTTCTGGAAACAATTTAGGCAGAGAGCTGTGGGACAGGCATCTTCACAGCTCTCAGTGATATTGTGATCTGGAGTTAGAGGACAGCTTCTGACTGAACTGAGAGTTATGAGCCCTGGGACAGGGATGTGATAAATAAGTGAATTGCATTTCTGCCAGACAGAGGTATGGAGCTGGTAGGGGCCCTCACCCCTGCAGAGACCTCGGCACATTTCCCCAGGAGCTCCCTCCCTCACCCCTGTCAGGGCTGGAGCCTGCGCTCCTCACTGGGGTATACGTGGGCTAGCTTGGTGGTCCAGTCCCACCCAGCTTTGTTCCCTCCCACAGGGATGAGCAGGGAACTCAGGGCACTGGGCATTCCATGGACCAGTTCATTGCCTGAACAACAGAAAGCCCTTCCCTGTAAACAAAGATCAAACACATACCCATGGCCTCTGCTGCAGCTCGCGCTTACCTGTAAGTGCCACCTACTGGCTGGAGGTTGAACTGCACAACTCAATATAAAGCTGTCAGAAAGGCAAAGTGAAGGAGAGAATAAGCTAAGCTTCCTGAGACCTCAATTCCAGTCCCCTAGAACGTGGTGAGCATGCTCCTGCATCCAGTACATCTCTACTACAATCAGCATTTGCGAAAGCCACTGCACAGAGGCTATCTATAAGCAAGGAACTGACACATCGTCTTGACTCCCTGAAAGCACCCAAAATTGAACCAAAACAACCAAACACAAGGTATGTTATAGTCACACACCCTCTATATTCATAAGGGATAATGGTCTGTAGTTTTCTTTTTTTGTTGCACCCTCTCCTGGTTTTAGTATCAGGGTGATTGTGGTTTCATAAAATATGTTGGGGAGGATTCCTTCCTTCTCGATGTTGTGGAATAATTTCTACAGGATAGGCACCAGTTCTTCTTTGTAGGTCTGGTAAAATTCAAGTGTGAAACCTTCTGGTCTGGGACTTTTCTTTTTAGTAAGGTCTTTTATTGCTGCTTAAATTTTGGTAATTGATATTGGTCAGTTTAGGAATTCTATTTCTTCCTGATTGAATCTAGGGAAGCTGTGTGTTTTTACAAATTTTTCCATTTCCTCCACATTTTCAAGTTTATGTGCATACCACTCTTTATAGTATTGATAAATGATATTTTGTATTTCTGTGGTATCAGGTGTAATTTCTCCTTTTTCATTCCTGATTGAGTTTATTACAGTCCTTTCTTTTCTGTTTCTCATTAATCTAGCAAGAGGCATGTCAATTTTGTTCATTTTTTCAAAGAACCAACTTTTTGTTTTATTAATCTTCTGTATAGTTTTTTGTTATCGATTTCATTTAGTTCTGCTATAATCTTTGTTATTTCTTTTTTCTTCTTTTTTTTTTTTATCGAGACAGAGTCTTGCTCTGTTGCCTGGGCTAGAGTGCCGTGGTGTCATCCTAGCTCACAGCAACCTCAAACTCCTGGGCTCAAGCGATCCTACTGCCTCAGCCTCCCGAGTAGCTGGGACTACAGGCATGCGCCACCATGCCCGGCTAATTTTTTCTATATATTTTTAGTTGTCCGATTAATTTCTTTCTATTTTTAGTAGAGACGGGGTCTCGTTCTTGCTCAGGCTGGTTTTGAACTCCTGAGCTAAAACAATCCGCCCGCCTCGGCCTCCCGAGTGCTAGGATTACAGGCGTGAGCCACCGCGCCCGGCCTTTGTAATTTCTTTTATTTTGCTGGGTTTGGGGTTGATTTGCTCATTCTTTTCCATTTCTTTGAGACAGTTCATTAGATTGTTGCTTTGTGATCTTTCTGTCCTTTGGATGTAGGCATTTACGGATATGAATTTTCCTCTCAGGACTGCTCTAGTTGTGTCCCACAGATTTTGACAACTTGTGTCTCCTTTATAATTTAGTTCTTTGCTCATCTGAAGAAGTCTTTATTTCTCCTACATATAAGAAACTTAGTTTTTCAGAATACGAGATTCTAGGCTGGACATTATTCTGTTCGAGAAGATTGAGAATGGGGTCCCAGGCTCTTCTGTCTTGTAAGGTCTCAGTTGAGAAGTCTGCAATTCATCTGATGGATTTTCCTTTGTAGGTTACCTGTTTCTTTCACCTTACAGCTTGTAGGAGGACATCTTTTGTGTTTAATTTGGTCAATCTGATGACTAGGTGTCATGGTTTCTTCCTGTCTGCAATGAATCTCCCAGGACTCCTTTGAGCTTCTTATACCTGGATATCTAGATTTCTAGCAAGATCAGGGAAATTTTCCTCCATTATATCCTCAAAGAGTTTATTCAACCCTTGTGTATTTTCTTCTTCACCCTCAGGGATGCCTATGATTCTTATGTTAGGCCTCTTTACATAATCCCACATTTCTTGTAGGCTTTGCTCTTTTCTTTTATTTCTCTGCTCTATCTCTGTGACAAACTTGTTTCACTGAAAGATGCTGTCTTCAATCCCTGAGATTCTTTCTTCTATTTTATCTGTGCTATTCTTGAGGCTTTCTGCTGTATTTTGTAATTCCTTGAATAAATTTTTCATTTCCAGAAGTTCTGTTTGATTTTTCTTCAATATTTCAATTTCTTTAGTGAATTTTTCTTCCAAGTCCTGTATTTTTTTATTTCGTGGTTTCTGTTGGGTATCCATTTTCTCTTGCATATCATTGAGTTTTCTTACAATCCATGTTTGAAATTCTTCTTCTGTAATTTCAGTATTCTGAATTTGGCCAATATCCATAGACAGCTCGTGTTCCCCTTTGGGAGTGTCCTTTCAGTTTGATTCTTCCTACTTTTAGAATGCTTTCACTGATTCCTTCCCATCTGGAACAGCTGTTATTTCTTACCTTTTTGATTTACATTTAGATAATGACATGCCCAATTTAGTCTCTGAGCCAATAGGTGGTGTTTATGCATGAGATTCGACCACACTCTGCATGATGAGTCAGTAAATGCAGTAAAAAGGCATGTAAATTGACCTCCCTGTCAGTAGGTGGTGGTTGCTGGGAGGAGCAAGCTGCAGTGTTGTTTTTGAGTCCTGTGACCAGCTCTTATTCCTCTGGATGGGCACTCTAGTGCCTCAGGTGGTGAGTGGGCCCCTGGGACTTCCAGGTGTGTTCTTATTTTCCACCTCAGTGGGGGTAGGTGAGGGAGTGAGGCTGTACAGGGCTGGGTTGAGTAAGCCTGCCCTCAAGCTCCACAAATGCTGTTAGTGGGGGTCAAAGGTCTGTTCTCTGCTTCTGGGCAAAGCTGTCAGAGACACTGGCTGGAGGTGTTTCTCATCCACTATCTTGTCTCCCACCCTCAAGGAAGAAAAAATTAAAAATCAAAAAGTCCCATCCAAATGAAATTAAATTAAAAAATAAGAAGCAACAGCTATCCAG
>NW_012155173.1:4981443-4996134 GCF_000956105.1 Propithecus coquereli | reverse complement strand
GCAGAACTAAACAAAACTGAGACCAAAAATAAATAAATAAAATAATACAAAGGATCAGTGAAACAAACAGTTGATTCTTTAAAAAAATGAAATTGATAGACTACTAGCTAGGTTAACCAAGAAAAAATGAGAAGATTCAAATAATCTTAATCAGAAATGGAAAAGTAGACTTTATAACTAATACCAGAGAAATACAAAAGATCCTCTAAGACTAATATGGACATTTCTATGCCTATAAGAAAATCTAGAGGAAATAGGTAAATTCCAGAAAAACTGCAAACTCACAAGCTTAAATCAGGAAGGAACAGAAATTCTGAACAGACCAATAATGAGTGGTAAGATTAAATCAGTAATAAAAAGTCTCCCAACAACAACAACAGCAAAAGCCCAGGACCAGATAGATTCACAGTCCGATTCTATCAGGTGTCTAAAGAAGAATCAGTACCAATTCTACTGAAACTTTTCCAAAAGATCAAGAAGGAGGGAATTGTCCCTAATTCATTCTAAAAAGCCAGTATTCTCCTGATACCATAGCCATGAAAAGCCTCAGCAAAAAAAGAAAACTACAGACTAACTCATAATAGCAAAGGTGTGGAATCAACCTAAGTGTCCATCAACTGACAAGTGGATAAAGAAAATGTGGCATATAGATATACCATGAACTAAGCTATAAAAAAGAGTGAAATAATGTCTTTTTAACACCTTGCATGCAACGGGAGGCCATTTTCCTAAGTGACATAAGTCAGGAATGGAAAGACTAATATTGCAGGTTCTCACTTATAAGTGGGAGCTAAGCTATGGGTATGCATGGTCATAAAGAGTGGAAAATATACATTGGAGGATCAAAAAAGGGGAGGTAGGGTGGGGAAGGGAAAAATGAAAAATTACCTATTGGGTATACTGTACAATATTTAGTGATATGTACCTTAAAAGACCAGACTTCATCACTGTACAACATATCCATGTAACAAAACTCCACTTGTATATCTTAAGTCTGTTGAATTTTTTTTTAAGGGCAGTAATAGTGACAGTGACAGAGGCTTGTTAGACTTCAGATTCTAGAGTCTCTTGGCTACCTGAAACATGCATTAATATTCAGTTACTCATCTTGGGTTCTAATTTTCTAATTTATATTGTTTGTGGCACATTGTTCCCCAGACCTGTGTGTGTGTGTGTGTGTCCTCAAATCAAAGCCATGATTTTGGTGTTTGGATCCTGAGTCTATCGCTTGTTGCGGGGTAAATTTTGTTTAAGTCATTTAACTGCTCAAGACATACCTTTTTTATTTGTAAAAGGAGACACTTGCAATAAAGTGTACAGTCAAGGACTATTGTGGTAAATAAAAGAATTTTATCTTGCCTAGAAAAGTATTCTAACAGAATCGCCAATGGAGCATGGTGGTTAGAAGCAGAGGACTAGAGTCTCACAGCTGGAGATTCTGGTATTTAGAAGGTATGTGACTTTTCACAAATTTACCCTGTTTCTGTGTCATCGTTCTCACCTGTGATCTAAGAATGACAATACTGTTAGGGAGGGACCAAATCTGTAGGTGGCAGATACAGGTCAGGAGGGCAGTTCCTAGGGGCAGAGAGCCGCGGGCGAAGGGGGGAACCAATCAGGGGAAGGGATGGCAGGAAACCGCAGAACACCTGACAATCACGTATATCGATCATCTGGTAATATCCCACACCTCCCATAAGCTCTCCCTGGCCAGGCCAACAAAAGGGAACCACCTGGGAGTCCTTAACATCTTTCTCCATTCATGGAGACTGACCCGTTCCTCCCTGGAACATTCTCTTACTTTGTTTAGTTCCCTTCATTTCTACAATGAAAGCTGTTTGTGTGGAACTGCTTCCTGTCTGTGCTCACTCCATCACACCGGCCCTGCTCTTGAGTTTTCCAAGCAAGGAGCCAAAGAACCAGGACAACAGTCCTCCAAGAGGCTGGACCTGACATTACCCATTTCATGGACTTACTTTCAGGATTCAATTGAAGAATATATGGGTAATCTTTTTCCTCAATAAATATATGTTATCATTGATAATGAGTTATCAATATATTAATTAAATGCAAACAATAATATTACTAATAATAATGAGTCACTTCTTTTGCCTGTAAACTCACTGAGGGCAGGGGCTGAATGTTGTTATCCATCAAATGATAAACAAAATGAAATAAAATTGGTACATAATGTGCAGTAGATTAAAACAAACAAAAAATATTTGGTGGAGGTGGTATGTGTAATTTGATCATAATCTCATTTCAGTGAAGGAGAAGAAACTGGGCAGTGTCCCTGCTTCCTGCTGGCCAAAGCTAATTAATGCCTCAAGGCTTAACCCAAAAGTTCTTTTCAGGCTGTGTGACTCAGGAGAAGCTTTGAGAACTCAGGAGCCTTGATAGAAACTTCTAAGAGACAGAGAGAGTGGGATGGTGGGGGCGGGGAGAAAAGATCTTCCCAGAAACTTCTTTGCTCCAGGACTCTATCAGGCTAAAAGTAACCCAAGCAATTGGACGATTAGGCCAAGCCACCCTATGAACAATAACATCCCAAATATGATAGGAAACCAAAATTCTGACAAGCATGAAATTATACACTAGGGGCCAAGGTTGTTTTCATAGGAACCAGGGCCTCTGGTGAAATATGGTCCATATGTCTGAAAGGGCATTTGGTGGAATTGTCCTATGGGGGCTGGGCCTAGAAGAAAGTTTGGATGGATGGAAAGAACGTGAGCAGGTGAATGAAGGGACAGCAAAAATGCCTGCCCGAAGCTGCTTGTTTGCTGTGTGCAAAGGTCAGCTGAAAACTGCTGACCTGTGTGGAAGCTGTAAAAGAAATTAGCAAACAGCCCTGACCATTTGCACGTGTCCTTGGAAATAAATACGGGAGGAAGTTAGCTGAGGAGCCCGCTTTCTCCTTCAGACTTTGGCGTCTTCCCTCCTCTCTAAACACTATGTGTTTCGAGTACTTATTCCTTCGCTACCGAGCTCTGGAGCGAAAAGCAGCCGCTACAAGTGGTGACCCTGACGTGATTCAGGAATCCGCGTGTCCAGTGAGCGTTTTCGCTGTCAGGACTACAACGGGAATCATCCAGGTAAGGGACAGTCCCGCCCGCTGCTTTGGGAGGGGGACCGACGCGCGTCGTTCGAAAGGGGGTTTCTAATATGCTGCAGCACCTGACGAAAGCTCAGCGAATTTATCTGCGCACTTTGCAACAGCTGTTAAAGGCGGCCTAGTGTTCTGCCGAACCAAAAGCTTTACAACGACTCTTGTGCACAGTAAGACAGGATCGCCCCTGGTTCCCAGATGAGGGCGCGTTAGAGAAGGTTTCTAAGAACTTTAGGTAGGGGTTCCAGTGTCCCTTGCTGTGATAACTGCAATGGAGCCTGGTGCAAACAGCGCTGACTCCCTTATATGTTCCTAAGGATTCTAATCCATTGGAATCTGCTCCTCCTCCTTCGTCCTCTGCTCCACTGGAGGAGCTGGCGTCTCCTGCCATGAAATTCCCGAATCTTGAGCCATTCTCTCCACCATCGCCTTCTGCGTTTCAACAGGAGTAGCTACCTCCCTCTCCTCCTCCTCTCAAAGGGGATCTCTATCGCTCCCCTGGTAAACCATCCACTTTTCAACATTGCCTGTGAGAGGACCAGTCTTTATGGGGATGAGATTTGCTAGAACAATGGAATCTTCTTCTAACTACCCAGCCTTTTCATTAGGGGCCACTGCTCAGGTGCATCCAATACAACCTACACCTTTACAATGGACGACTAATTCGCCCATCTGGATAGAGCAGTGGCCCATTAAGCAGGATAAATTAAAACATTTAAAAATATCTTGTCCAGGACCAACTTAAAGCTAGACATATAGAACCTTCCCTGAGCCCACGGAACACTCCTGTGTTCATCATACCTAAAAACAACAATACGTGGCGTTTACTGCAGGACCTAAGAGCTCTTAATGTTATTATAGTCCTGATGAGACCTCTACAACCCGGTCTTCCCCAGCCATTGAAAACTATGACTCACTCGTATATTAATATAATCTTAACAGAATATGGTGCCCATTAATAAGAGTCAGATCAAATATAATTAGCGTAGATGTTTACAATTTCATGGTTACTTTATATACTACGTGTATGATTTGTGTAAAAATCATAGCTTTCTTGCTGTGCGTCAGGCATGCCTGCTGTGTCCATCCTCAGGAACTTTGCGTTGGCCAATCCCTCGGCTTTGAATGCCCCTCTTCTGACTTGTCACATGACACATTCCCTCATTTTCTTTATCTCTCTGCTCAAATATTCACTTTGTCAGAGGCTCTCTCAGACTATAAGCTCTGTGAGTACCTTTGATTTTCATCATATTTTAGAACCTAGTAGTACAGCCTCTGGCACATAGTAGGTGCTCAATATTTGCTGAATGAATGCACTGTTGGATTAGAAATTATTTTTCCCATTCAGAAGTCAAGAAAAGTAAAACAAGTGAGATGAGAGGGACTGCTTATGGCTAGAAAATAGCAGAATAAGGCATTGTGCCAATTCTCCTAATTTCTGACCACATGCTTTCTCCCACTCAGCTCAGTTCTGCCTCTAATGTAATTGGCTCTGTGCACAGGGCAGAACAGCTCTGCATAGAGCTGTATCAGTGCGACATGCTCAGTAAATGGATCTGAATCCTGGTACTTAGAGGGAAAAAATGCAGTGTTGAATAGTCAACTTCCTATTTATCTTTTTGAGGGCTACATTTTGAGAAATGCTAACAGGAAGAAAACAAATTACTCGAATGCAACCACAGGAACTATACTCTTTCTTTATTCCTAAGGGTGGTCTCTGTTCCATTTATCCTATAGAAGCACATGTTGAGGTCATAGCCCCAGCCTCGTTCCATGACCTTGGGCCAGTTGTATCCTCTCTAGAACTCAGTTGTGTACGTTTGTAATATATTCTAGATGGTCCAGATGATCTCTAAGCCCTGTTGTGCTTTAATGCTTCAAGCTCTGAGCATACTTGGTACCCTTCTCCTCACTAAGAAGACGTGTCTCTGAGGCTGGAGAGGGGAGTCCCATGAGTACCACGAGTGTCAGATGGGCAGTAAATCCAGGATCTCAACTTGGTTGTTGGGTAGGTAGAAGAGAAAGCATACAAAAATAAAACGCTGTTGCCAAGTCAAAAAAATAAATAAATAAACCATTTTAAAGAACAAAATCTGTTACCTTTCTCTCATAAAAGCAACACCAGGCCTGGAGATAATGTGAGCAAAAATAAATATGTGGGAAAGTTCTTTCGCTGCAGCTTCTAGCGGTTTTCTGATCCCTTTTGCTCACTTTGCACTGACTGTCAAATGGTCTATCAAGAGGTTAGTTTGTAATTAAACTTAGCTCTAATTGCTGGAACAAGTTACTAATTGTGTTCTTAAATCCTTTTATTCTATACCCTAGAAACCAGTGCATTCTAGCCTTTAAATGCTAGTGGTTTGGGAGAATCACATAAGTACAGCTTTTAGCAGAAATTTTGTTCATTTGAAGCTTTTACCCAGAACATCAATCAAGAAAACTTAAAAACATGAAACCAATTGGTGAAGGGAATAATCCTCCCTCCACGACAATAACAGAAAGTAAATTTGAAAAAACGTTTTGCCTTCTCTCTTTCTAAATTATAGATAGAGCCATGTTTACTGGTTGGTTTATATACTGAGACCTGCATTCGGGAATCCGTCCCTATTAAATGGAAGTTCGTATCTTTAAAGGGTCAGTATTTTTACTGGGTGCATCTTTAAAGGGTGTTTTTGAGGTGTGGAAAATCTTTTGAAACCATTTAAATCCATTTATGGAGTCATCACATTTCGAAAAAGCCAAATAAATGATGCAAGTGTCAGTTTAATTTGAATTTGAGTTATGCAGAGTAAACAAAGTAATGAATCTGAAAGAGTGGAACTTGGAAGAGAAGGAAAGAATATACGGTAGTTCAGACATAGTAAATATTTGGCCCATGTAATGCTGGTGGAGCCTGGTGGCTCAAAAAAGTCTAAATGTCTTTCTGTGTTTGACAGTGTGGAGGGTAGTATTGGTTTTGTATCATTAGCCTGCAGCTCCCCATTTCCCCTCCCTAAGAAATCCTTGAGTTTGGTGGCAGTGACCCTCCCCTCACGCTTCATTGCATCAATTCATTAGAGGAACTGTGCCCACCCCTTGCTCCTGGCCACAGTAATGTGGGTTCTGGGCCAGAGAGGAGGCCATGAACTCCCAATTCTAGCCAATGAAGGCAAGTGAGACTCAGTTCCAGACCTTCATTTGTTAGCAGAGAAGGCTAGGCTTTCTCTCCTGCTGAATTTAAATGTGGACATGTGAAGTCCCAGGGAGAAAATATTTATCATATTTGTTTCTACCTAGAATCATGTGAAGTCCTTTCTAATTTTAGGGTATTTCTTTTAATGTTAGCCACTTTTGCTTATAACTGCATGTCCTGACTGATAAAATCTGGGATGATTGGAACCATTTAGTTTCCACTACAAAAGCCAGTCATAGGACAAAGCTGACACCATTATCCATGAGAGAGACAGAAAGAAAGGGAGAGAACGAAAATGAGAGAGAGAGGGAGAGAGAGAGAAGGGGAAAGGAGGGGGGAGATAGAGAGAGTAGATCTAGATGACTACCACCAACTGGGTGTCTTAAACAACAGACATGTACTGTCTTACCATTCTGGAGAATAGAAATCTGATACCAGCTGGGTTGGTTCCTAACCAGGTCTGTGAGGGAGAATTTATTCCTTGCCTCTCCCCTAGATTCTGGTGTTTTGTTGGCAATCGTTGGCATTCTTTGGCTTGTAGATTGATCATCACAGCTTCTGCCTTCCTCTTCATGTAGCATACTCCTCTTTGTCTTTGCATGATCTTCCTTCTGTGTGTCTCTGTCTCTGTGTCCAAATTTCCTCTTTTTGTAAGGACAACAGTCATATTGAATCAAGGTCCACTCTAATAACCTCATTTTAACTTGTTACATCAAAAACACATTATTTCCAAATAAGGTCATTTTCTGAGGCCCTGGGCATTCAAACTTCAACATATTTGGGGGAAAGTGGGAAAGAAACACAACTATTAAAAAATTCGGGCTGGGTGCAGTGGCTCACGCCTGTAATCCTAGCACTCTGGGAGGCCGAGGAGGGTGGATCGCTTAAGGTCAGGAGTTCGAGACCAGCCTGAGCAAGAGTGAGACCCCATCTCTACTAAAAAAACATAGAAAGAAATGATCTGGACAACCATAAATATATATATATAAAAAAAAATTAGCCGGGCATGGTGGCACATGCCTGTAGTCCCAGCTACTCGGGAGGCTGAGGCAAGAGGATTGCTTTGAGCCCAGGAGTTTGAGGTTGCTGTGAGCTAGGCTGATGCCATGGAACTCTAGCCTGGGCAGCAGAGCAAGACTCTGTCTCAAAAAAAAAAAAAAAAAAAAATTCGTAACACCACATAATAAGAATAGGCAACTATTAAGTATATCTTAGTGTGGGTGATCATAAAATGTCTTTCTGAGGACATGACATTTACTCTGAAAATTAAAAGATAAGAGGGAACTAAAAGACTAGATCTGATTAGGGAGGAAAACACATTTCGAAGGGGAAAGCTAATGCGTAGTTCTTAGCTATGTACATGTTTCTTGGTACATAACATGAAATGACAACAAAAATAGTCCAAAAAGCAACAATAAAAAGGCCTTTATTGCTTAAGTCCATTTGAATTGCATTTTATGTAATTTGAAAGTTAAAGAGTTAAATAAGTAGAATCCATCTGAATAATTATTATTAAAATTTTACTTGTACTGTGCAATTTACTTTAAAATTCCACCATTCTTATTTTCTTTATTGCACAGCAAGGTGATTTTTTTGCTTTTTGCTTTGATATTTGTTTGATATTGTGATCTTTGATTTTCTTTCATGTCAGATTTTACTAATCTGTGCATTTCTGAAATTGGGGGCCATCTTAGTACCATTTGTCTC
The DNA here is from genome assembly GCF_000956105.1 of Propithecus coquereli. Classification (NCBI taxonomy): domain Eukaryota; kingdom Metazoa; phylum Chordata; class Mammalia; order Primates; family Indriidae; genus Propithecus; species Propithecus coquereli. The sequence goes on along the minus strand of NW_012155173.1, from coordinate 4,988,149 downwards.
TCTGGTGTCAACCATATGCCTGTCAAATAGTAGGGCCTTCATAAAAAATTCAGTGAATGAAACAAACTCCATTCTAGTTTAGAAGCAGTGGTATACCAGTAAACATTTAACAAGTGCCTCTTTTTCCCAAATCCAATTTTTAGCATGTGCCAACTTCTGTGGTATAAATATTTCCACCATGGCTAATTTCAAGCTACCAATTTGACATTCTTAAACTGGAATGGGGAAGGAATGCATACAATCAGATCTTGCAAGCCAGTGCCAGCTGGCTCTAGCACACTGCTGACATTTCAGGAATCTACCTAGGAAAAGGGTACATGCATTTGTATCACACTAACTTGCTAGCACTTGAAGCCAGGCTATTGTCAGAATTTTATTTATCTCAGTGAATGTCAATGTCCTCATCTGCAAAGTAGGAGTAAAACTTGCTACAGAGGATTCTTATGAAGATTAAAATAAATTATCACTCATAAAGCAACAGAATAGGGAATATGAGAAACAACTAACATATGTTAGCTTTGTTTTTAATTTTGTTAGTATCAATAGAAAAGGTTTCTTGTCTCTTGAATTCTGACACAAAGATGAAAACAAATATAAATTCTGCAATAGGACGTGGAATTTATCTGGAGACCAACTCTTCCTATTGACTAAAATCTAGAAGCATTGCAAAAATGCAGGTTTTTGAGTGGACATCAATAACTGGAAGTTGGTATTGTGCTTACGATGCTTAATCTATAACTGGTTTCTGGCCACAGAGAAGATATAATAATATCAACTTTTGAAAAAAATGAAGAGGTGGCTCAAATGATTGAAGCATAAGAGAAAAATAGAAAAATCTTGGGGAGGACTTGGAGACTTATCACTCTCTTGAAGACTACATCATTTATATATATATATTGACTTTAATCTCGAAGAGGAGCATAGGCATCAAGACTCCATCTTACCACAGAGGGTTGCAAACCCAAGTGCTAAATGTCAGCCAAGTGAAAAGAAATAGGTGAAATGGACTCTGTGTGTGTGTTTGTGTGTGTGTGTGTGTGTGTGTGTGTGTGAGAGAGAGAGAGAGAGAGAGAGAGAGAGAGAGAGAAGGAAGGAGTAAATTCAATTGAAGCGAACTTTAAAGGCATTCAAATTTTAAAATATTTAATAACTATGCAGACCCAAATAAACCATGCACCCCATGGAATGGATTCTGGCCCACAGGTCTAAATTTGAGACCCTGCACTATGTTGAGAAAGGTGTCAAGCCTGCTCCAAGAAGTGAATCGATAAATCAGTTCAATTTTTAATGGAGATAAATAAAAGCAATTTAACTTGACTTCTTTCTACTAGATTGATTGATTCATCTCCAGTTTTTATTTTTAGACTTTCCCTTTTGTCCACAATGACTGTATGCTTATTGTAAATAATTTAAACAAAATAGAAAAGCATACAGCATAGAGTGTCATCAAAATCTCCCACTTGGAGGAGGACAATTGAACATTCTCGTGAAGGTTCTTCTATGTACATGCACACACCTATATGCACACACGGTGAACGCTATGTGTGATTTTGCAAACTGGGCTCATGCTATATATATGCTTCTTTTTAACCAATAACTTATGAAGAATGTTTATTCACCGACTCTTACCTTAGACTCCTGGTTCTATAATTTAGTAAATTTTGGCTCAAAATATGGCATAAAGTAATTGTAGTTCAGGTATCAAGGTCTCATATCTAGTCAGTTTCTTCCTTGAAATAAAACATTTCTTCTTTAGTCTCATTTCTAACAGGGGAGAAAGGGACAAACTTGTTTCAGAAATCAGGTGAAACTATTGTTCGGAATTTATCAACCTTTACTTATCTCTGGATTTTTTTTTTCTGTCTCCTCGCTGTGTTTTATCTCCCCTCCACTGATCTTTTTTTGCAGATGACCTTTCATCTGATTTCTCATCTGCTGGTCCCATCAACCCTAACTTTGTATCTGCTAAAACTCAGGTAATTGCTTTTAGATGGGTATAATTAAGAAGCCATTAGTGTAAAGTTTCATTGCAGTTTGCGCCTTGGTCTGCGTTTGAGCAGAGAAATATGAAATTAAGGTATTAGCTCCTTTCAGGAGTATAGTCACGAGCTAATAAGTTTCAAGAGCGGTTTCTCAACTGTAATGATTGTGCTTTTCTCTTTGAAAATCTTCTCTTTGGAATTCTCATAGAGGGAATATTTTAAAATAAAGGGGAACAAATCTGCAGGGACAGACCTGGATTGGGTACCTGATTCCTGAAACGTGAATGTCCATGTTGCCCTATGGGGCGCGGGGAGTCACATGAAATCTTTAAAAAGTAGCTATTTGTATAAGAATTCCCCCTATTTGAGCGCAACAGTAAGAGGCATTTTAGAGGGAGTTCATGCCCTCATAAAGGCGGGGTAGAAGTCAAAATGCTTAATGCAATTCAGGGTAAGCCACCTATAACAGTATTTCTCAAACTTGGCTGCATATTAGAATTACCTGATTTACTAGTTTCCTGTGGTTGCCATAACCAATTATCACAAACTGGGTGTCTTAAAACAACAGAAATTTATTCTTTCACATTTCTGAAGGCTAGAAATTTGAATTCAAATTTTTGGCAGGGCTATGCTCCCTCTGAAGACCCCATAAAAAAAAAAAAAAATTCCAAACTTGCTTCTTCCTAGATTCTGTTGATTCCTGGAAATCCTTGGTTGTTTTTGACTTGTTGCTACCTGACTCCAATATCAGCCTCCACTGTCCCATGGCCTTCTTTCCTGTGCATGTATCCATTTGTCCTCTCTTCTTCTTATAAAGATACTAGTTACTGGATTTAGGACCCATCCTAATCCAGCATAATGTCACCTCAGCATTAACATCTATAAAGCCATTAAGGCCACTTTCTGGGGTTCCAGGAGTATGTGAATTTTGGAGGGACACTATTGAACCTACTACATGGGGGAAGATTTTTAAAATTCCAATGTCTATGCTGTACTTCAGATTAATTAAATTAGAAATCTAGGAAGGTATATATTGGAATTACTTAGGGAGCTTTAAAAGAAACTGAATCTTAGGTCTTATCCCCAGAGATTCTAATCTACAAAATAGGTATTCTGACAGGTGCAGCATTGGATTATTAGGAAAAATCAATGAGATGATGTGAAGTGTCCAGCAAGAGGCTGACATATAACATGTGCTCAATTAATATTAATATTTTCTTTTTGATTGGATTATCTCGATTTATTTAGAAAAATATGGATATAATTTCACATATGTAAAAATGTAATGTTCAAAAAGCATTGATCCTCTGCTTCCTATGCCTTTATCTAGACAAATCTGATTATCTTCTTTATGCTTCTAGGGTCAAAGTTTCACCTAGTAGATGGTTTTCTCTTACCATAACCTTTACATACCCTGCTTTCCTGATAAACAAATACCTATTATCTCTTCCACAGTTAAGTCCAATTGCCATCATACTCCTATCTCCCATCCTTTCTCTGTAAAACAGGTCAAGTTATAAACCCTAATCTCCTCTACCCTGTCAGGATAACTAACCACTCCAGTTTTCCTAGGATTGAAAGATTTCCCAAAATATAGGACTTTCAGTTCTAATACTTAGATAGTCCCAGGCATGTCACTCTAAGTTTGCCCCAGTCAGCCATAGATAATAAAACATACCTACTGCTACCCCACGAATATTCAGTATATTAGAAATGCAAGCCTCTTTTAGAGCAAATACAAACATGTTTAAAGTATGATGATCATTTTCAAGTCTGTATAAAAACTTCCAAAGAACAAAATAGCAAATAATAATGCTGACAATGATGATAAAAATATTTATTGATCACTTGCATTAATCCAGTTTCTGTTCTAAAGGGTTTATAGGTATTATTCGTTTAATACTCACAGCAACCATATATGGTAAATGGTACTATTATCTTCATTTTCTAAATGAAGAAATTGGAGTTCAAACAGGTAATAGGACTTCTGCAAGGTCTCACAGTGTCTTAGTTTGTTCGGGCTGCTATAAAAAATACCTAAGACTGGGTAATTTACAAACAATACAAATTTATCGCTCACAGTTTAGGAAACTGGAGAATCCAAGATCAAGGTGCCACCCAGCAGATTTGGTGTCACATGAGGACTGTCTGCTTCATAGATGGTGCCTTCTATGTGTCCTCACATAACAGAAGGAGCAAACGAGCTCCCTAAGGCCTCTTTTATAAGGGCACTAATGCATTCATGAGGATACATCCCTCATGACTTAATCAGTTCCCAAAGGCATCATCTCTTAATACTATTGCATTAGAGATTAGGTTTCAACATATGAATTTTGGGGAGATGCAAACATTCAGACCATAAAACACAGCCAGAATGTATTTTGGTCCAATGTAAACCCAGGCGGTTTGGCTTCAACACTGGTAATATTAGCTCCTATGCCATACTGAATGAATGCATGAGGGATGCAGAAATACATGCTAGAGAAGGACATAGGAATACTGTCTTCACTCGGTATGATGCGGAAAGCCATCATAAAGAAGAGGTAACTGAATTGACATGCCTATAATAATGAATCATGACTTCCCTTAAGTGGTTCATTTAAAAATGTTAATTAAGCACTTCATATGTGTAGTGTACATACAGAAATGTTGAAGTAATAGTAGCCAGAACTTTTAAGGGTGTTACTATGTCCCTGATATTGCATTAAGCTCTTTATACAGTATCACCTCATGGCATGGCCTCCTGGTATCCATCTAATAAGCAGGAACTATAAGTATTCCTGTCACAGAAAAGAGAATTTAGGACCAAAGGTATCCATTTCCTTGACCCAGAATTTCACAGCTAGTTTGTGATAGACACATGATTCAAATCTATGTCTTTTTGTGTGTCTGTTTGTTTATCATGGGAGTCTGTATTCATAGCCAACATGCTGCCTGCCCCTCATAGTGAGGAAGGAAGCAGAATATTTTGTTGAGTCTTAAGCAAAAAAACGTATAAAAAATGCATATAGTGGATGCTTCGTATAAGATTAGTTAATTCACCTTTTCAAGATTGGAGTGAGGGTATAAAACTACAGCAGGAGAAGGATAGTGAAGGGAACACAGAAGAGAACTTTCCAGTAAGGAGAGCTGGCGGCACGGGCACTTCATCTCTGAGGCACAGCCAGGCCTAATTTTCATGAAGAAAGGCAGCAACCAAGGCTGTGGAAATCACTCTTATGACAAAATTGGAAGTACAATTAATCAGGGCTTAATTGAACCGTTCAATCTCTGAGCAAGGAGTGGGTGGGGAAAGGTAATGGAGGATGGGATGGGAAAGAATAAAAAACACACACATAGACCCTCTGTTTAAGATAGTGAAATGTGTCTTCTCATCCATAATGCAGCACCATAATGTTCTTGTATGAATTGAAAATACCAGGCAATCAAAGGCCATATGTCTTCAGCTTAGATCCACAGAGTGTCCATGTATTTTTAATCAAGGCTGCATCTCTGAAGTATGTTTATGCTTTCCTGGCATAAAAGATGCTCTACCAGATTAGCTCTGTGCCCAGCTCCAGGCTGTTGTTACCTTTGGCCATGCCAGGAGAAAGGAAGTTGGCAGATCCCCCATAATGTATTACTGTAAAACTAATGCAAGCTGTACTTGAAGGAGAGTGAACACTGAGCAATCCATTAAGGGTGAGGATAGGGGCTTATGAGTCACTGAAGTCTTTGCTCCCTAGAAGATCTCTCTGCTTCTATTCTCTCCCCACGCCCTAAAATTCATCTTCCATGCAATACCCAGAGTGATCTGTTAGAAATGTAAATTCAGTCTCCTCATTCTCCCACTCAAAACCCTCTCATAGAGGCTAGGCACATTTAAAATAAAAACAAGACTCTTTGATACAGTCTACACAGTTCTGCAGGATTTGTTTTTACCGTCTTTATTTCATATCATACCTCGCTTCCCTATACTCACAATGTTTCAGTCACATTGCTCATCTTTCTGTTCCTGAACACTTTCTATTCCTAATAGCTTATTTTTCCCTCTTTTGTGTATTAACTCAAAACTTGTTGGGCATCATGTTTGTGCTAACAACTCTCCTAGGCACCAGTGAATACAACAGATAAATCGTCTTGCCCTCCTGAAATTTATATCCTAGTGTAGGGGAGAGAGAGCAACAATAATGAAGATGAAAATATATAGACATTTTAACAATGTTGATTCTGCCGACCCATGAGCATGGTATGGTTTTCCACCTGTTTATGTCCTCTGCTATTTCCTTCCTCAGTGTTTCGTAGTTCTCCCTGTAGAGGTCTTTTACCTCCTTAGTTAGATGTATTCCTGGGTATTTTATCTTCTTTGTTGCTATTGTGAAAGATATTGAGTCTTCAATTTGGTTCTCAGTTTGTTGTTGTTGGCGTATAGCAAAGCTATTGATTTCTGTACGTTGATTTTGTAACCTGAGACTTTGCTGAATTTGTTTATCAATTCCAGTAGTCTCATGGCAGAATCTTTAGGGTATTCTAGGTATAAGATCATATCATCAGCAAAGAGTGATAGTTTGACCTCTTCTGCCCTCATTTGGATGCCCTTGATTTCCTTCTCTTGTCCAATTGCTCTGGCTAGGACTTCTAGCATTATGTTGAATAGAAGTAGTGATAGAGGGCAACCTTGTCTGGTTCCAGTTCTAAGTGGGAATGCTTTCAATTTTTCCCCATTCAGTATGATGTTGGCTGTG
>NW_012155173.1:4975589-4978958 GCF_000956105.1 Propithecus coquereli | reverse complement strand
CTTCCCACTCTTGTTGTCATTGGAGTTTCCTTTTTTCTCTTTATAATGCAAGAAAAGACCATTCTAATGGTCTTAGAGCTCTTCTGTCAAGTATTTTTCTCTATGCATTTCAAATTATTCTTTCCTTTATTAGACACAATAATCCAACTCTGAACTAGCTCCTATTTCCAACAGTGCTTATCCAAAGTCAACACAGTTGTTCAGCTAAACAAAGATCCTCTAATTAGCAGAACTTACCATTCTTAGAAAATGATGTGGTGCATATTGCATTGCTTTGATTGGCCAACAGCTCCTAAAGAGTCAAATCATCATTAACCTCAAGTTCAAGTGTCTGAATCATCATTTATAGGATGGCCAAAAAGATACTGACCTCATGAAGCTGTTGTGAGGATTACATGGAATAAATGTGGAAAGAACCTGACATGTGATTCAAAACAGAGTAGCCTGGTAGAAGTTCAATGTGTTCTGCCTAATTTCTCCTTAATTGACCATACATGGTGATATGTTTGTCCCATAACTTCTTACTGTGTTAGTGTTTAGGGGCATATCAGTCTCTTAAAGGTTGTCAGTCTCCCGAATATTTGCTCAGAAATAGTCCAGCAAAAATGCAAACTATAAAAGCACATGTTATTGTCATTTAATTTATGATTGAGACATGACTATCCTGACAAAAATCCAGAAAATGTGTGCATGTGTATGTGTGTTTCCAGTGAATTTACAAGTGCTGAAACTCCTCTATCAAAGGCTGTGTTATGTTCTAACAGGCTGTTATAACATTCTTTTATTCATAGCCCTATTTGACAGTACGCAGGCTAACACTCCAACTGTTAATGGTAGACGGAGGTATTATGTAATTTAACTCTGATGCAAAACTTTGTCCCTATCTAGAAATGTCAAGGTTTGAAAGTCCCTAAGCAGAGAAGCTTCTCTATTTTTAATCTAATTCATATTCTAGCAAATCTTGGGAACAATCATGTTCTTTGCAGTAGCTCTCTGGGCATGGCTGAGCAATGCAGTGACCAGAACCACTTGATAGCATCTAAATATAAGAGATGAGCAACCTCTTAAACCCGCTGGTTCCAGCAATTCCAGAGAGGCAGGTTCTTCTGGGCTTGTGTTAATGGAGCCAATGACAAAAGCACCCATGGGAGTGAAAAAATGCATTCATCTACACTAGAGATGTAACAGCATATATTAAAAGAAACCTCCAGATTATAGATCTTTGGCTTTAATTTAGGATTATTGAGTTATTTTTTCAGTCCTTCATATCCCAATACTATACAAGTAACATGTGCTTTTTAAAGAGCTGTGGAAATGACAGAGATGAGTAACAATTGACAAAATATTTATATCACAAATATCATGTCAGTTAATCTACACATCAATTTCACAAGATTGATATAACTATTGTTATTTTATAAAAGGCAAAATCAGGGCTTAGAAAGATTAGAAAACTTGCTTAAGATTAGCAATTTAGTGCTAAAGTTATGTTTCAAAAGCAGATCAGTCATAAATAATTTGGTAAATGCTTTATACACCTTTCCCCCTTCAATCTGCACAGAAAACTCTGTTTTATCTCAGTTTCAGGGATGAGTGCATTGAGGTTCAGGGAAATTTTGCCCATGTTCAGAGAGATAATCTGCATGTTCTGTGAGAAGGACACATAAAGAACTCTTGGTTTCTGGTGACCATTAAGAGTAGGGAGTTAGGTTTATTAAGATGCACTAAATCTTCCACGAGGTTTTAAAAGGGGTAAAGTTGAAGGAGAGAAAGGGTAACAACAACAACAAAATAGTTACATTAACATGGACACTAATTCTGCTTCTATTTTAGATGGCAAGTCTATTTTTCCTGTTGAGTTATGTAAGAGAAGGCATCGTGTTTGTGTTCAAAGGGCAAGTGTGAGGAAAAGCTCAGGATTATCGCCTGCATTCTAAGTGGCCCAAGTGATGGAGGGAATGGGCCCTGTTCCAAATTGATTAGTTCAGCTACCTTCTCACTGTTGTTCCGCCTGAAGTTTGGCATGCAAGCAAGGTCATTCCATGCATGGGTCTGTGTGACTTAACTGATTCTGCTACAAACTTCCTCCTCTTCCACACGCCCACCCCCAACACAGCATGCCACCTGCACTAGAGAAAATTAAAAACCAGCCCATACATTTTACATGAGTTCCCAAGACCAGTGAGAAATTAATATTATGTTGTCTTTTGATAAAGATACGGCTGTTTGTAAAGATGCTCATCCAATTCAGTAATAGGAAGCCTTGTTTAAATTCCTCCATGGAGCCTATACCTCAAGATGGGATAAAGAAATGCAGGCAGACCCAGAAGAATATGTTTGATCAAGTTTTCATTTTGCAGTTCTCCTTGCCAAGAAATTTCAGTATTATATATTAGGGTGTTGCTCTCCCCAAACCCTGAGGTGTCTCATTAATTTTCTATTTCCATGTTTCTTTTTAGGTTGTTCCCTTAGCTTGGAATTATGTCTTCTCATATTCTCATGTTCTGTCTCATTCCAGTTGTTCAAAGTTGCCCTCAAATGTCTCATTTTCCAGAAAGCCACCTCATTTTCTCAAAATAAGGTAGGATTGATCTCTTGTCAGATCTTCAGTAACTCCTACAAAAGTTCTAAATTCCTGATTCTCAGGTTCCCCACCAATAATTTGAGAATAATTATAGTTATATTTCAGAGTTGATTTAAAAATTAGAGATAATGTGTAAGAAACCTAAGAGTCCTTGAAAAATAATGTTCAATGGATAGTTTTTGTTTTGTTATTATTCCTACTAACAAGGAAGTACAATGTCCAAAATTCTTTGCATGGAATTCAAAACCCTTCTTAGTCAAGTCCCAGCCTTAGTTCCCAGTCTTGTGCCCTGCCACTTTCTCTGGGGTACCTCTATCTCCACCCTTCCAAAACTCTGTGTTCTATTAAACTAAACCTCTTAGGATCTCCATGGTGGTTTCATTTTTCTATTTGTCTCCTTCTACGCTAACACATACCCGAGCTCTCAAGCTTTGTAAGATGTATAGAGAATAAGAAACAGAATCAGAATTTAGATTAGTTTCCCATATCCGTAAAAACTCCAGCCAGGCTTCTAAAAGGTGTCACACAATTTTTAAGAAGTGATTTGTTTGGTTATGAGCATAAGTAAGACAAACTTGGTTTTGAATGTTAGCTGAATGGCTGCACAATTACAAGAAAGATCCCTCAGCTCCCTTAGCTTCAGCAGTGGCATTTGTAAAACGATAACAATATATACCTCTTAAAGTTATCATCGCATCTGATGATTATATACATTCATGATATAACCTATGTATGATATATATATAACAGATATATACAAACACACACACATATATCTATGATTC
>NW_012155173.1:4972215-4974189 GCF_000956105.1 Propithecus coquereli | reverse complement strand
AAAAAAAAAAAAAAAAAAACCTTCAGTTAAAAAAAACTGAGTATTGTGTGACTTTAATGAGTTAACTCTTATTCTAAAGCCTTGGGGTAGAGTGATGTCTGAGTGAAGACCTTGTTTTCACAGATCTTACAGTCAAATAACAAACTCACAAGTGAAAGCATATGATTATGCATACTGAAGTTAGCATAAATATAACACTACAGCCAGTGGACATTAATACGGGTCACATGAGCTAAATCTGGGAAGACTTTGTGATGCAGGGTGAGCAAAGTGGATATCAGAGAGATACCATTTCAGCAGAGCCTTAAGAATCTCTCTACCTCAGATTGGCCTTCTGAACTCCAGACATCAATGTAAATATATTCATATTCGCTAATTCAACTTATATGTCTTGATATTGACTAAGATTGTTTACCGATGTCTATCATCAGTTCTGATAAACCAGTGATACAATATTAAGCAAAGATTGCTGTTCTCTGTCTCTCAGAGTTAGGTGTGGCAATATGACCTGCCTTGGTAAATGAAATATACCACTTGCAGGTGCAAATGTTAATACAATGGGTTCTGAGACGTTTTCTCCCTTTTCACTGGCTTAGTGGTCAGGGACATCTGTGTCGTGATGGAGCTTCCATCAGTCTAGGTCTTGCTGTGGATACAGAGAGCAGAGCCCCACTCATCCACATGGAACATGTGGGTGAACATAACATAACCCTTTGTTGGTGAAAGCCACTGAGACTCCTGTGGCTTACCTGACTGACATCACTCCTACTCTAGGATCTCAATATAGATTGTGAATTAAACAAGAAACCTGTTCTCATAGAGGGAGGGAGGCTGCTGAATGAATACTTGTTAGATTTCTCCATATGGACATTTTAGGTATTCCCCAAACTCAACTTGTCTAAAACTACATTTATTCCACATTGTACTTCCACCTCCCACATCAGCCTGATCACCATCTCACTAAGTAGTTGCTTAAGTAAAAACAAGCAAACATAGTCATCTTGAATTCCATTAATACATTCTTCCTTACCACATTCAGTCTTATCAGTCTGCTTTGTAAATATCACGAAAATTGATATTATTTTCCATATCCACTCTCACTACTGGACATCAGATTGGACACCTCCTTTCACACATTTCTAGTTGATTTCCCTGCCTCCAGGCTTTCTCTCCTTGTAGCCTCTCTCTAACCAGTTTAAGTTGCTGCTAAAATTGAAAATCTCAGCATGACATTCACTTCTCTACTTTAAAACTCAGTGTCTTCTCATTATCCTTAACATGGATTATAAAGATCTCTACAGAGGTGTGCGCGCGCGCTCTCTCTCTCTCTCTCTCTCTCTCTCTCTCTCTCTCTCTCTCTCTCTCTCTCTCTCTCATTCTAGCTGTCTCTGTTCTCTGCCTCTTAGGCCTGCACAAATGTGGTTCTCTGTAATGAAAATTCTGTTCCCTGTCTTCTCTGTCTGAGGAATGCCTACTCATGACAGATTTTTCTTTAAACATACTTCTTCAAGAATGTTTTTCTGACTTCTTAATTAAGAATTGGTTCCCATCCCATGCTGTACAACGTTGCTTAATGTCCCGTTTGCAGGCTCTGAAGCCAGATTCCCTGTGTTCAAATCTTTACCACTTACTAGTTATGTGACCTTGTTCAATTAATCCACATCTGTGCCTCAGTTGCCCCATCTGTAAAACAGAAATATTGCTAACATCTAGGCCCTGGGCTAGATATGAGGTATTTGAGACTCAAATGAGACAATTTATTTAACTAGCTGAAAGCAGGGGCTGGCGTTGAATGCATATTAATATTATGCTCCTCAAGCTGCTTGTTGTCAAGCTAAAATAAGAGGGATAAAGACTATGAAAAACTAATGCTCAAGACTAAAAGATTGTTTTTTTAATCTGCTAATAAATGGAGAGCTATGGAAGATTTTAAAGAGAGAACAGACAGTGTCAGAATTAAATTTCAGAAAGAAA
>NW_012155173.1:4965091-4970654 GCF_000956105.1 Propithecus coquereli | reverse complement strand
GCACTTTTACTTACCAAATCTCATTGTCCACAGATCCCAAAGTTTGGAGTGGGAGTAGAGAGAAGACTTCTAGCTAGTGGTCAAAGCCCACACAGTTTCACCTGAACAGAGAGAGAACTAGCGCAATCCAACAGAGTGGACATTATGTAAAAAACTTTTCTCATCAGTCACTACATCCCCAAAGATGCTGGGTCACCTTCCATCAGTCTGTAAAAGAATAACTCCCATCGGCAGGTCTCGGCCTTTGCAGCAGTTCAGCCTGGCAAAAGTGTTCCAGAGTGTCAAGTTGCCCCAGAGGCAAGGCAGCATGCACCTTTCATTTTATGATGCTAACTCAGTGTAGCTGTGTTTCTTTTCAGTTACTATCAGTGGTATACGGCTTGTTCACTCTCCATTTCACCTGAACAATCAAACAGTTGCTCAATATTTAACCAAACACATATTATCATAACATACGATTTTATATTTATAGACATAAAGATGTCTACTTATTTAATGAAGAATCTGATGACTCTCTAAATTGAATGTCCTTGCCTGGTACATTGAGCCAAAAAAAAAAAAATGAAAGAAAGGAAAGGAAAGAAAAAGGAACCAAGAAAAGAGGGAGAGGGATATTTTAGAATATCCTTCAGCTGCATAGGGTGTTGTGGCTATGAGGGCTGGTCACTAAGTATTTCTGGTACACTTTCTGTGACCCACATATTAGTGTTGTGCTTCCTCACATACGTGAATTTGCACATGATCATGGGATGTGTTAATGGAATGTGAACAGAAGTGTTCTGTATTTTCCCTGGGTGAAGCAGTTACAAGACACTACATTCTTTGTTAGGGTCTTCTCCCCTTTCTGCAGTGACTGTGGAAGCCTAGGTCCAGGTGGTGTCTCTCATCACCTGGGCCCAAGAGACTGCAGTGGGTAGAGAACCTCTGCTGACCAATATCAGACTTGTGTTAAAACCCTGAGATTTAAGGTCTGCTGTTATTATTATTAGCATTATCATTATTCTCACATGGTTTGGTACATACAGATGTTTTTGGCAACACTTGGGCAATATACTACAAGAAAAGGATGAATTTACAAAAGAACTGACTGGAAGTAGAAGGAAATAAAGAGTCAAGAAGTTCAGTAATTTATAGGACTGAAGGAGGAAACTGTTTTTCAGACGCAATCTATAAAAAGATGTCATTGAGAATATCATTGCATTTAACGAAAACCAAAGAAAACCTAGACTCGCAGCAAGGATCAAATGAAAGGAATGGCCATCACAACCACTATTAAAATTTCTAAGTCAATTAGGTGTTTCAGAGAAAAGGAATAATTAAGAGCTTGGTATCCAATAAATGCATTCAATTGCACAAAATGGCTCAGGGAATAAAGGACTGAAATCTTGGCTTGCCAATGGAAGCCTTATAAATTGAAGCTGCTGTGATTTGGGTTGCCAGGGGTCTGGGGGGAGGAGGCAAGCAAACAAAAATTTAGCAAAAGTAAGAAGTATATCTAGAAAAGAACAGTGAGGGTGCTATTCGCACACCGAGGTGACTAGATTCAAAGAGCTATGAAGCCTACTAACGTTTTAAGTTAGTGGAACTGCAAATAAATCACAAACAGTTTGTGACTATTTGAGATTTAAAATAACACTAAGGCTCTCAAACTCCTCAGCAGGGAAGAGGCTGAAAACAATATTCAGCTACTGACTAGGGCATATTCTCTGATGCCAACTTTTGATGTGACCAAGATATTAATGGAAGTCGAAGCACCCCAGAAGATAGGAATATGGGCTACAGAAATCAAAAAATTCAGAACCGCACCCACAGAACAGAATGGGACACTAATATGAGAACATTTCCACTTTCGGAGGGACCTCGTTACATCTCTGCATAGGATTTCAGAATTACCATAAACCAAAAATTGTGTCTCCTTTATTTATAGTTGGGAGCATTTATTGCGGTAATCTTGTGCAAGCTCTTCTGTCGTATACTGGTTTATAGGATGTCTTTTTAGTTCAGTTTTTTCGTTCAGATTTCTGAACCCAAAGGAACTACCTCCAGATATGATGAGGTAGCAACAGGAAGCCACTCCGGGATCTGGACTTCAAGCTGGTCACACTCACTGGATGAGCTGTCTCGAGTTAAGCTTTTAAGTTGTCACTTCTGGTGTGAGAACGAATTTGTTTTACAAGTAGGAAAAAGAAATAAAGAAATGTTTGCCACCAGAAAAGCATACCTCCATAGTTGTCAAGGCTGTTCAAAAATATTCCAGGTTTTCTCTTTTCTTGGTACATGAAAAAAGTCATACCTTTCAGTCTTTTTTTAAGTTAGGCACCGTAATGTGATTGGATTTGACCAAAACATGTGAACAGACATGCTGTGTGTCATTTTTAGGAGGCAGCGTTAGATTGTCAGGGTGAAACACTGCCGTGCTGTGGTAATCCTAGAAGCATATGTAGGGGTGTGTCCCACCAGCCAGGGTCCCTCATTAACCATAATGAACAGAGCACCCTGCTGACCTGCAATGGATATGTGCTTTGGGAAGGAGATTGACTTCCGTTGTTTTCAGCCTCTGAAGTTTGAGGATTATCCCTCAGCATAATTTACCTATTCTGGCTTGATCACGGGCATGAATTCATGTTATCTAACTTCAGATATACTTTTCCTACAACGATAAAATGTCCTTCACTTTACAGTGTAAGGTAGGGCTCTTTTGGTTGATCAAAATGATTTGTCACCTGAGCCTGAACCCTGGACTGGCAGCCATCCATTGAGATGAGGGCCATTTCCATCATGAAGATAGGATGAAAGCAACACTTACCTCCTCCCTGGTTGCTATAGGCAACTGGAAATATCCTTCTTCTTAAGTGATTTACAAGTAGTAATATTAAAAAAAAAAAAACACCTGGGGACCAGCAATTCAGTAGAATTGCATCTTATCTGGCTCCTCCATAACCCGTTTGTTTGATGAAGTATATGGAAATCCACATCATTACTCCTTTGTTTTTGCATCTCTTCAGTGGGACAATGACAGCAGACTTTCCCACCTCATGGTGCTGTTCCAAGTACCAGATGCAGTTAGCTATGAACATAGTCATAAAACCTCTTGTTCCCTAGGTCTTTTGGGTGAGGGAATCACACATTCTCATGCTTGTTGATACGTATCCAAACCTTCTTTGCTACCCTAAGATTTCAAAAAAGGAGAAGTTGGCTCCTTTTCACAAAAAGGTGTTGTGTGAATACACTCAATAATAATCATTAAAACAAGCTAAGATCCTTTTAGGATTTAGCCGTAATATAAAACTTCTTCAACAGTGTGTTATTTTCTGTCTCTCAGTCAAGTAAAAAAGATACACATTAAGGGTGGTACATTTAATAATGGGCATTTAGTACTTCAGCCCTTTGCTGTTGAGGACCCACTATGTGCTTGGTCTTGTGCTGTGAATACACACGGGAGGCCTATCTAGGAAAATGACACTGCAGTGAGGAGGGTAGCCAAGTGGGAGCAAGGAGCCTTCCAGCAGAGAGGGCAGCCCGACAAAGCTCTTGTGTGCACACACTCAACTCATTTAGGAACTTGAAATAAGGCCAGTGGGCATCATGCAGCAGAAGCTAGCGTGAGAGTGGTCGGGGTGAAGACAAAGAGAGAAGCCAATTTATGCCAGACCTGTAAACATTGCCAAATATTTTAAATTGCATTTGAAGGACAACAGAGAGTCACTGGGTGAACTTACAGTGCCAAAGTTCCATCCTTTTGAAAATTACGGAATCTTAGAAATCCAAAGCTTCATGTCCATGCCCCGTCCTTTCCATCATACAAGAATCTTTTCTATAGCAGATTGGAATTCCCATAAATTGCTTTGGTCACTAGACGTTTATTGAGGGTCTTTTACATGTCAATCACTCTGCAAAAGAGCTGGAGGTATACACATGTCTCTTAAGTGGCAATGGTCATGTGGTAAACAATGAGCATAAGAATGTTTTTAAAGAGTCCTTCTATTTGTGTATACCCCTCAAACAATAATTTTGCTTTCTCCAAGAGGGAAAAAGCAAAATTGTGAGTTTTAAAATTCACAAGTTAGAAATGTGTTTAATAAATAATCTATGAGAGTCAAAAAGATAAATATATTAAGCCCCTTAGAGAATGATAGAAACGGAATAGATGGCTAACTATAAGGAATGGCCTTCATGGTTCTAGTGACAAAATTCCCTTAAAAAGCCACTGAGCACAAAGTAGAATGAAAGAGGAAAACCAAAAGCACGCTGCAGTTGTAGAATGTTAGAATGTTAAGATATTTATTTAACATTCTCTGGGCATAGTTCTAAAATATTCATGCATGTTGGACATAATTATGTCATTTTATTGTCCACTGTGTGTCAATGAAATGCCAATTTTTTGCTAGAGTTTATATCACTTCTTCAGCAATTGGGAAATGCAAATAATTATAAACAGAGGAGTCTTAAGTGGTAGAGAATTTGTTTTATGAATCTTATAGTGAAATTTTTAAATATGAATGCTGTGCTAAGGGAATGATTGAGAAGTAAATGGGCAGGTTTCTCCATGCAAAACATAGAATGGTCCCTTTATAGCCTTCACATTTAAAGGAACATTGAACTAATGATTAGAGGGGTCAAGGAATCTCCTAGTGAAAACTGAATAGCGACTAAATTGCTATTTTCAATCTAGAAATGACCATTGCTTGGTGTTGTTTTAGAAGACTCCATTAGTACCAATGAGTGGAAGTTGCAAAGAGTGTGAATCTGTTCCAGCCCAAGGGGAAACGTTCTGCGGAATTCAGCCTTTCATGACAAATCGTTAGTGTTGGTGTTAGTGGTATGTCAGCAGAGGGACGCTGTGGAAGAGCTCCATCCCTTGTGCAGGAGAGAAGAATGGAGACAGTTAGGAGACACATCTGCACTATGGAGACTGTCCGAGCTTTACTGCCAAACGGATTGGGATTCAAATCGTAACATTCTCAAATTATTGGCTAGCTGACTATCAGAGTTCACTTAACTTTTCTGAGTTTCATCTTTCAAACCTGAAAATGGTACTAACATGCTCAGAGTTGTAACTAAAATTAAATTAGATGATTTACTTATTTTTCAAAGCTGAACTATATTCCTCGTGTGCGTGTGTGTGTATGTGTGTGTGGGTGTACATCTGTGGACACTTACCTTGTTTTCGTGTCTTGACCACTGTGAATAATGCTGCAATGAACATGAGAGTGCAGATATCTCTTCAACATACAGATTTCATTCACTCTGGATATATACACAGCAGTGGGATTGCTGGATCATACGGTATTTCTATTTTTAATTTTTTGAGGAAACTATATACTCCTTTCCATAATAGTTGTGCCAATTTACATTCCCACCAACAATATATAAGGGTTGCCTGTTCTACGCATCCTCACCAATACTGGTTATTGTTTGACCTTTTAATAATAGCCTACAGGTTTGAGGTGATATCTTATTTTGGTTTCTATTTGTATTTTCCTGATAATTAGAGATATTGAGCACCTTTTTATATACCTG
Organism: Propithecus coquereli; assembly: GCF_000956105.1. Taxonomy (NCBI): domain Eukaryota; kingdom Metazoa; phylum Chordata; class Mammalia; order Primates; family Indriidae; genus Propithecus; species Propithecus coquereli. Next base: position 4,965,134 of record NW_012155173.1, on the reverse strand, counting down.
TTGGTCATTTGTATGTCTTCTTTGGAAAAATGTCTATTCAGTT
>NW_012155173.1:4954363-4963969 GCF_000956105.1 Propithecus coquereli | reverse complement strand
TAGAAGGGTGGTTACCAGGAGTAAGGAAGCAGGACAAATAAAATGTTGATCAAAAGACACAAACTTGCAGTTATAAGATGAATGAGTTCTGGAGACCTAATGTATTGTATACTTGAAATTTACTGAAAGTAGTTGTTAAGTAATCTTACCATACATGCACACACAAAAGGTAACTATGTGAGGTGATGGATATATTAATTAGCTTGATTATAGTAGTCATTTTACAATGTATACATATGTCAAAACATTATGTTGTTCTCTTTAAATATGTATAATTTTTGTCAATAATACCTCAATAAAGATGCAAAAATAAAATTAACAGATTAACAATCTAAAAATAGTTTAAATATGATGATGTAAAATTCTTAGCAAATACTCATCAAATAAGTGTTTAATTGACATTTCTAGGGACATGAGACTCATAGGTATGTACTGCAATTATGTCCACATAGTAGGTTCTCAATAAATGTTAGACTTCTCTGCCTTTCCAAATCACAAATTGTAGATTGGCTTCCATTTCTGAAAGCTCCCACTATCATCTTTACTTCTCATACCTAGTAAATGCAGTCATATGAGAGCAGTTCCTTTGCCTTTCTGGTTTTAATGTTCAAATCCTGTCTTTGTTTTCCTATCCCTACCTGTGCTTATTTCTATATAGGTAATGAATCTCCTTCATGTCTTAGAGTTATTTTTTTCCCCTCCTTTAAAACCATAGTTTTTCTCATGAGAACTTTAAAAGAAGAAGATAAAAATGCAACATTCTTCTTGACCCTTGTCCCAATTTAAATTTAAAAACCAAACCAGTGATGTTAAATCCAAAAAGAGTTTGGATTAGTCAGTCCAATTTCTTTTTATTTGGTGGCAAGAAGGGCAGCTGCATTTTTATAGCATGGGTTTTATTTCCCTTTGTGGCAAAGACATCTAACGTCAGTTACAGTGCTACCTGTGGCTGCCAAATACGACACGTGGAACTGAAAACTACCTCCTGCAGGAATCAGCCTGAAAATTCTCCAGGTTAATTTATTTTCTCCATCCTATTGTCATTTTCTTTTGCTTATCATTGTCTTTACTAAGAAGTCTAATCAGAATCGTGCATTACAAACAGCCATGGGCTAATTTAGAAGACATAAACAAAAACTTTGAGTCATCTCAGTCATCTCTGTTAAGGAGAATGTTGGAAATTTAAGGGGTCAATAAACAGCATTCCTTTCTTCCAACCAAACTCTTCTGCAGAGGAGGTTCTGAGTCATCCAGCTTGCTCTATGACTGACTAAATGTATTTGTCTGGTAGGGCTAGGTTATTCTGTATAACAAACAATGCCAATATTTCAGTGGGCTAAATAAAAGGCCTGATTCTTGCTTATATTGGATGTTTAACACGGGTTGAAAAAGGGGCTCCACCAACTGTAGACCTTAAAAGGTCCAGCCTGATGTTACAATTGGAAGATAAATTGAATAGTGGACCAGGACTCAATAGCTAGAGATCAAAAATCACTGTTATTACTGACAAAAGGTAGGTTGAAGTGTGTGGCTTCCATGTGTATCTGTAGCAGTCTTCCTCATATTTAACCCTGCCTTGTCTCAGCTGATCAGGTAATCTCTCAGCCAGGGGTGAATAATGTGTCCACAGGGTGCTGCCTCAGAATAAGAGGTTGTATAGTCTGCAAAGATAAGGATAACAATAACAGCTATAACTATGGAGGACAAAATTCCAGATACTCTGAGGCAATTTACGTGTAATTTCTCACTTAGTCTTCAACATGTATATGCCATATTTCTCCCCATTTTTTTAGAAGAAGGAAACTTCTCAGGAGTAACTGGTTCAATGCTAGAGATTTAGTAAGCTGTAAAGTGTGGTAGCAAATAAATATATGCATTATTAATAAGAACATGTTAAATCATACTAATGGTTTAGATATGTGAGGGTAGGTAAAATTTATAAAGTGATTTTACTTGCATCCTCCCATCCAAATGGGATTCTATACAATTCTGGGAGGTGAACAGGACAGGGAATACTGTATCTATTTCACAGAACATGAAATCATAACTCATAGTAATATAGCATTTTTCAATTGACGGAGCATGTTCCCACATGTCACCTCACTTAATCCTCACATCCTGAGAAGAAAGATAAGCAGAGAGAGGAAATAGTAGGAGGGAAGAAGGGCGTGGAGAGCTGTAACACTTTTCACTTGAGAATGCAAATCCCTTGAGCAAGTGCAAATGAATTACCTTCATGTCCAGGAGGAACTTTCATTCCCAGGGAATCATGTGTCTGTGATGGAAATTTCACTTGACTAATTCACAGTTTTTCTCTACCCTCTTTACTCCTTCAGGGAGGAATGGCTGAGTTATTTGGTGAATTTTAGAGAAGAAATGGAGAATACTTGCTTTCAGTCCTTGAAATTACTACTAGAGGTGCCTACGTATTGATGGGGGCTTTGGTATGTGGTGAACTTGCTTTGCAAACTACTCTACAGGGAAGGCTTGGGATTTTCACCTTAGTTTATAACTGGCCAGGTTTATCAGTCAGGTTTGGCTAGGTTATGCTGAGTAACAAACAGCACCAAAATGTCAGTGGATTTTTTTTTAAAAGGCTTAATTCCTGATTATATTGCACATCAAACAGGCAATGGGCAGAGATCCAGCCTGCTGAAGATGTAATCTTAACATTTCCAACTATTATTGCCAACACAAAAAAATAAAACACATCAAATCACATACTGGCTCATAAATCCTCCATCTTTCAGTAACACATGCACACCCATTCATAGTTCATTGGCCAAAGCAAGTCACTTGGCATACCCATTTCCAAAGTGGGAAAACTAACTGTCTATGTCTTCACTTTTGATCTAATAAAAACTAATAACAAAGAAAAAAATATGTTACTTGTAAAACATCCTAGATTTTACAATCAAAATATGCATTAAGAAAGAAGAAACATTTAGTTCCTTTGAGTTAGAGGAAATACTTCTAGGTCTCCAAGAGAGAGTTGGGCATGGGAGTGTATATTGTCCTTTGTGTCTGAATTTTTCACGCATTAGAGGTTTTCTGGCATTGTTTCTTCTGGCTTTTTCAAGGTATGCTTTTCTGGCGGTTTCTCCTAAAACGAGATTTTGTACTCGTATTTTGCTTCTAATCTTCCATGCTCTTTTTTTTTCTCTTTATCACATTGCAACATTAAAGTGTTAGCATGACAGCTTAAATGCATTTATATAATACCTAATGATAAAATTAACATTAATATCATCACCCTGTATATGAGCAATTACCTGTATTTACACAAAGTGCCATCACAAAACCTGGCTCATTTTAACTTCACAGCAAGTCTGTAAAATACCTATAATTATCTAAATTTTACAAATGAGAAAATAACATTCAGTGGTAGAGGTAGGGTCTCTCAGGTTTACTAATTCCATGCCCAGGGTCTTCTCTGTAATGATTTTAGTATCATCTGAAACCCAGTGATAAATTGATTGAAGCTACTCAACGTTCGTTTATTAGTTCCAAAATAATTGACCAATGGAGCTCACAGATTCCTTGGCTCTGGAACACTGAGGGAAATTTTGAGTAGAAATAATGTGGTCAGAGCAGAGCCAGGGATCACAAGAAACTTCAAATCAAGGCATATAAATGAGATATTGGTGAGAATGTCAAGGCTGTTGGATTAGGCACTAGGAAGGCACAGGTAACAAAGACACAATAGAGCTAAGGAATGATAACATGCTAGAAAGATGATCAGAATTATAGACATTTTCCTGAAGCAAGATAGGACAAGGAAGAAAAGATGAAAGGGAAGACACCACAGAGACAACAATTCTGAGATAAATTCTAGAAACACGGTATCAGTTGAGCAACGAGCATGGGTATCTAGTTATAAACATCTTTTTTTTAATCCCTGCCTTGATGCTTATTAGCTACCTAGCTTTGGACAATTTTCTCAACTCCTCTGAGTCTCAGTTTCTTTGTTGTTAAAATGGGGATGATAATATTTATCTCAAAGTTGTATTATGTACCATGATCACATCAATTATACATCCTATGTGAGTCCATAGCACTCTACAATTCACATTAATAAACGTCATTACTTTTACCCACCTCCATAACATGATAGCAGCAACTGTGTCTTACTGATTATTGCTGTATCCACAACATTTCTTGGCAAACAGGAGTCATTTGGGAAATTTTATGGAAAGGTTTTGATTAAAATTAAATGGATGAAGTACATGGCGTATAGTTGGATATTCACAAATGTTAGGTTTATTTCCCCCCAAAGCAGTGTTTAGCAAACGTTTTCTGTAAAGGGCCAGATAATAAATGTTTTAGATTGTGCAGTCCATACAGTTTCTGTCAAAACTACTCAACTCGCTGTTGCAGTGTGAAAGCAGCCAATAGATATTAATAAATTAGCACGGTCATGGTACAATAAAACTTTATTCACAAAACAGGAAGAGGGACAAATTTGGCCCTATAGTCACAGTTTATCAATCCCTGCTCTACAGCATACATATATAATACCTGTTGTAGCAAGGGATATTTTTTAAACGTCTCATCCATTGGCTTAAATGTACTGTTAACAAAGAGGTTAAATATGGCTAAAAGCAGCAAGCAGTGAATTATGACATAGCCTAATAGAATTAAGCATTGCTCAACCTGCACTCTTTCCAGACTTTTCTTCTCCCATATGATGTGCTTCACACCCTTAATTTCCATAGCAAAATTCTTTTTTCATAGACACCATCAAGGGAGAAGTCAAGCCAATTCAGGCAGAGCCATTCTGAATACATAAACACATATGGATTTATAAACTATGTCCATGATTCTAATGGGCATGAAAATGTTTCTTTTATTACTTTTATTGAAAATAAATGAGTGTTAGACTATACATCCACAAATTGTATCTCATATCATCTTTGACACAGATGTCCTTTGTAATAATTACAAGTAAAACATTTTCATTCATCATACTGATTATCTCATTTTTTCCCTTGTTTGATTCTTCTGGATATAAATGAAAACTGTCTCAAAACTCAAAAGCTGTGCAAAATGAAAGTGATACCAGTATCTATTCCGTGTGTTTTTTGTAATAATATAATAAAACAACTGCTGTGTATTGGTTACCAAAATCAATAACATGGCATTTGCATACATTTTCTGATTTAATTCTAGTGATATAGGCATTCATTCCCATTCTATAGGGCAAGACGTGGTGACTCAAGAGATGAAGTAATTTGCCTAATGTTACAGAACTTGAACCCAGATTTTCAGAACCTAAAACCTTCACACTTAAAAAATAATCCAACATGTCTTTCCAACTATAGTATGAACATTCTAATATCCGGAGTACAGACATTTTAATGCAGAGCCTATAGTATGAGTGGCATGATAGAAATGCAGTCTTGGACCACACTCCAGGCTTATTACATTTGAATCTATGTTTTAACAAAATTTCTAGGCAATCCCTTTTCACATAAAAATTTAAGAAGCACCGAGTTTGATAAGATTACCCCGATTTTACAGATCAAAATCCTCAGAAAGAGAAAATTTCTTAGCTCAGATTGTAAAGGTCTTCTCCAGTTTTGTCAAGAAATTTGGAAAGTAAGCACATGTAGAGGGGCTACTAGTCATTACCAGCTCTCTGCTTCAGAGATCTCACTCTAGCAGCTGATGCAGAATCTACTGGAGAAGAGAATACAGTTGGCCTCCACATCCATGTGTTCCACATTTATGGATTCAGTCAACCTTGGATCAAAAATATTTTAAACCCAATACAAGTATAAAAAATAATAAATAAAAAGCAATGCAGTATTTGCATAGCATTTATATTAGGTATTATAAGTAATCTAGAGATAATTTAAAGTATACAGGGGGATGTGTATAAGTTGTATATAAATAATAAGCCATTTTATATAAGGGACCTGAGTATCCATGGATTTTGGTATGAGGGAGGTCTGGGAACAAATTCTCCCGTGGATACCAAGGGACAACTATACTTGATAAGCCCCTCTTATCAGAAAACTAACATAGAGCAAGGGGGAGACTAAGAACCAAAGCCTGCTTTTTCTGTTGTTGTTATTGTTCCCCAGAGAAAAACAGTCAATCCCTTCCAAAGAAGGGCTCTGATCCCAGGAAAACTCTGTTACAGGTGAATGCAGGCATCTATTTTTCAAGGTAACCATTATTTGATATACTAAATATCAGTATAACTAAAAATAGTTGAAACAGAAAGAACTTTTTTACCTGAGAAACATTCTTTCACAATCTGGAGCAAGCCGCCTCTCCAGAATGTTTTTCTACCATATGATAATAATGCAGGTGGAATAAATCATCTAGAGGAGAGAATCCATTTCCAGAATCTCCTCTCTCCTTCATTCCAATTTGATATTCTGTTTATTTCATTTTATCCTTTTCTATTTTCTTATTTTCCATCTTCCTCTGCCCTAATTACTCTCCTTACCTCTGTCTGTACAGAAATATTACACCATCCCTCCCTTGTCTGGCGGCCACCCAAACAACATCATTTCTTTATAATAATATGACCTGAAACTTTAAATGGAGAAATAATAAAAGATTTCTGAGAAGTTAAATGTTGGTACCTAATATCTGTACAGTAATCTCCATGTCTTTTATTTGTAGAAAAGATCCTCAGGTCCTATTTATTTTCACTTTACTTTTAAGTAAATGAAATGTATCTGTGTATCTGTTTATTGTTATAGAAGGTAGATAGAGTCAGCACTATTTAAGAGAAGTTCCAGGCAAGGGCACAATGAAAGCAGTAAGAGGGACAGCTCAGGGTTTGTAACTGATGGAAGAAAATAAGAAATGACAAAACAAAACAAATAAGAAAACCCAAATAGAACCAGGGAACAATGCTGAACTTACAGCATTCTGAGCCTTCCAGGAGGAGGTTGAAATGATTCCATATGCACATGAATGTTCGTAATGATGGCTCTGTTTCATAAAATAATAGTTCAATTATGTGTAATGTGATGCAATTATTTTTTTAAAAAAATAGAAAACATATTAAAGTAATGTACAGAAGGTTCTGTCCAAAATTGTTATATTAAAATTTAAAAACCATCTTTGGTCCTTAGAGAGTTATATTTTAGTTATTTGGAGAAAAATAAACTTATGAGGAATAACACATTCTGGTCCTCAGACATGGTGAATAAAGCACCTCTTTTCTTGAGTCCTCTAGAAATTTCAAAGTGTTTCTAAAACATGTGTTTTAATTTATATCCAGAGGAACAATTTGTGATTGACAGAGATGATATCAGTATATCCATTTAACAAATGAAGAAATTAAGGGTAAGAAGGTAATTGACAAATGTGAAAAACACTAAATTTATAAGAGCTATTATCACCTAATGTTTTGCCCAAGGTGCTTCTTACCATATAAACAATCTACTTTCACTTTTTCTACCTGTTTCTTTCCATAAATCTCTCAAAACCAAGTAAACTTTTGCAAATGTGGCTGAATGACAATAATTAAGTGATTAAATTAATATAATAACATTTAGGGAATTATTTTTAAAGGAATAAATTTATTCATTGTCACTGTTTCTGTAGTTAGAAAAGATTTGGGGAAAAATAACTGTTCATTAAATATTTATATACAACCAGCCATGGATATAAGGTGTGGAGATGCATAAATAAGTAAGATAAAACTTCTGGCCTCTAAGAGCTCACAGCTCAGATCAATGGTTCTCAATAGGGGGTGATTTTACCCTCCCCCACACACCAGCGGACATTTGGCAATATCTGGGGATAATTTTGGTTGTCATAACTAGGGTAATAAGATGGTATTGGTGCTACTAGAATCTAGTAGACAGAGGCGAGGGATGTTCTTACATATCCTACGATGCACAGGCCCCTGCAATAGAGAATTATCAGATCCAAAATGTCAACAGTGTCAAAGTTGTAAAATTCTGGCTTATATGAATAGGAAAAATGATTCTACATGGATCCAGAACAAATCCCTATGAGAACCCAAGGGAAAACTAATTCTGGCTGGGCAGGAGAGAAAAAGTTTCATGGGGACAGTGTCTGCAGGCTCTGTCTAAAAGAATGGATAAAAATTAAGTCATCAAAGAGCACATATATTAAAGAGCTAGAATCTAAATTAGGGACTAACATTTCCCAAAAGTACTTTCCATGGAATACTAGGTTGTATGGAAGGATGGGGTGTAGAGGTGTTAAACATACACATACACACACATATACACACATGGATTCCTGTGGTTAAAGTCTGAACAAAAAGAAGATTCTTCATTATAGAATTTCTTAGAGGCTTAAGATGTAAATTTCTAAGGGAAGAGTACAATATTTGATATTTTCAAAATGTATTTAATATGTACACACACACACACACACACACGGAATGCCTCTGTTGTGATTAGTGTTGTATGGATCACAGTTTGAAAAATACTATTTTAGATAATAGGAGATCATTTAAGGAAGTTAAACAGGGGAAGTGCTCTGAGGACATTTCTGATTTTAGAGGATAATTGGCAACTATGCAGAAATGAACTGGGGACACAAGTGGAATGGGAAAGAGAAATGAGTGACCAGTTAGACAATTATCACAATAATTAATGGAAAATTAATGGAGTCCTATACTAAGCCCGTGGTTTAGAAGATGGTTTGGAAGGACAGAATTCATACTCTAAGCAGATGTGAGGGCTGTCATCCCAATGAGAATAATACCCTTTATGCCTCATCACTTGCCCTTATTTTCTCCTTTAATTTATTTTGTCTAAGGCAGAACATCCATCCATTAGCAGAATCATAGCATAAAAGATACTCTGTAAGTATGCAATAGGTTTGGGATTTCAACCTATTAGTACCATAGCCCTGCAACTAAGGCTCTCACAGGCACAATTCCCACCCACTAAGCATTGGAGTGAAGACATTATTCCTAAGTAGGGCATATTGGCTTTATAAACTGCAGACTTGCATGTTTGTACAACACACAATCTTTAGCTTCTGGGGCCCTTTGAATGGTGGAAAGTTTGGCAGCTCATGCATCACTGAGCTCCTTGCTATATGAAGAGCTCCAAAGTTACTGAATAGTCCACACTGCACCATAAATTACAGGGTAGTTATTTCTTAGTTATTTAGCAGTTACAGTGCAATTAGTTCCACTTAATGTCAACTTTTGCCAATACGTCTTCCATTAGCCTGAAAATTATAGCTTGGTTCTATAACAGCTGTAATGTGCAAGCAGTTTCCAGACTCTAGCTCGCATCTGGGAGGGAAAGGCAAAAAGGAAATTGCTAGGAAAACTGAGTTGATTTGAATGTGGATGTCTGATCTCATCCCAATTCAGAAGCTATCTACTGACAACCTCATGGCCCTCTTCTGTATCAGTGATTGAGTGAGAGGTTTGAAGGAATACAATGCCCACTGCTGGAAAGTATGGTATGATTAATGAAAGATAGGAATAAACTTGTCAGTGCTGAAATCCCTGGGTCTGACAAGGTGAAATCCGTGCTGTGCTACCCCTCGAGTATATAGAAGGCTTGGATTAGTTCACGTTTGTTACTTGGTTCAGAGTTTACCAACATATCATTTCCTTTTTTAGCCAACTCTCACTCACACAGAAGG